>NC_061510.1:272333880-272353381 GCF_022539505.1 Lolium rigidum | reverse complement strand
AAGTTTTCTGGTAGTTACAATTTTCCCCTCTTCTTGGGTTAGGTACTCACATTACAAAATATATGGGATGTGACCGATGGAAATTTTGTTCGTGTGTGTCTATGCCGCAAAAAGGTCTATTTCATCTTCCCTATTCGTTTCACAAAATTCCGTCTTCATTTTCATATTTTCTCTCCATTTCCCCTTTTCCAGTAAAAGCTAGACAGTTTCCACTCGGTTTTTTATTTCTAGGTGTACCATAGCTTTCTCCACGGGTGTTTTCTGCAAACCTTTTTATAAAAAAAAATTAGAAACAAGCTAATTACCAGACGGTTATTGGATCAAAAGGGTTGTTCCGTACGTGTGCACTTGTCCCTCTTGTGGGTCACTCACTCTTCAACATGCGTGTATCCCTGCACATCCACGTGCCTCGTCGTGGATGGGCTCCTCTGTCTACATGGACCGACTTTGTTGACCCGAGCGCCGCTAGTCCATGATCCAGCACCACAGTCGACGTCGACGCTATTGCTGCAGCCCCATGTGCCGGCTTGCCACCGCTACTTCTGCCCATGCGCCGACTGCCACCGATGTAGTTGGCTCTCACTGCTGGTCATTTTTTCAATAATAGGAGCTCTCCACGGTAGATTTGTTCGTACCTAGGCACGCAAAATACAATATCTAGAGGTAGATGGTTCTAGGCGTTGGATCCAGATTCAGCGAGTCCGATACATTGTCGGCGAGTTCGGGGAAATGAATTCTATAAAATGATAGATGTTGCATAAGGTGTTTCCATTTGCTCCATGTGTGCATCTTTGTTGTTGTGTAAGCACGGTAAATTGCTACAAAGATTTCCGTGTATATTGTGAGCGATTTTGCTCTAATGATACGTAAGTGTTTCTGAAATGTTGGATGAGTTCACTAGTGGAGAAGAGGCCTTTGGTCCCAAGCCCCTGGGAGCAAATGTCCCCGCTCTGAACCAAACCGGGACTAAAGGTGAGCATTGGTCCCGGTTCGTTTCGCGGTGGGCGACCCCACGCGCTGGCGCCTGTCCGTTAGCGGCCTTTGGTCTCGGTTTGTACTACAAACCGGGACTAAAGGGTCGGTGGAAGGGCGCGGCAGGCCGTCTCAGGCCTCGGAAACCTTTAGTCCCGGTTTGTAGTACAAACCGGGACCAAAGGCCCACCCTTTGGACCCGGTTTGTATTACAAACTGGGACAAAGTCCCCAATCTACCTATATAACCTTGCCCCTGCCCAAGTGTGAGCCACACTTAGCCATTTTTTCACTTTCTTCACAAGAGGGGTGTATTGCTTTGCTCTCTTCTTCACATGCACAAGAGGTGTTTGATGAAATGCTTAAGAGGATTTGCCACTTGAGTTTACACAAATCAAGCCACACTTAACTTGCTTTTTTCTTCTCCATCGAGGTTAACAACTTTATCATTTTCATCTGTAATTGATAAAATGCATGTGTATATATACATCGTGATGTTCTGTAATGGATTTTGATCAGCTTAATTATATCATGCAGATGAATCGGCAATGGATGTACATTGACCGATGCTTTGACGAGTTCACTTCGGGCCTGAGTAATTTTATAGCCGTGGCTAAGGCAAACAAACATGGTGGCTTCATCTTTGTCCATGTGTTGACTGCAAGAATACCGTAAATTACGCTCACTCGAGTACCATTCACGCCCACCTTCTGCGGGACGGTTTCATGCCCAATTACTATTGTTGGACCAAGCACGGAGAAAGAGGGGTTATGATGGAAGACAATGAAGAAGAGGAAGAGGATGATGACGGTTATCCCAATTTCCCTGAATACGGTGATACTGCAGAAGGCAATGAAGACAATGAAGTAGAAGATCAAGAGGCACCAGATGAGCCTCGCCGATGATGATCTTGGTCGGGCCATTGCTGATGCAAGGAGAGAATGTGAAACCGAAAAGGAAAGGTTGGCCTTCGACAAGATGATAGAAGATCACAACAAATTGTTATACCCAACTTGCGAAGATGGCCATAAAAAGCTAGGCAGCACTACTTGGAATTGTTGCAATGGAAGGCGGAGAACGGTGTCACCGACTCGGGATTTGGAAAGTTGCTTGACAATAATTAAGAGGAAGCTTCCAAGGGGTAACGAATTGCCCGCCGATACGTACGAAGCGAAGAAGATTGTCTCGCCCTCTAGGATTAGATGTGCAAAAGATACATGCATGCATTAATGATTGCATCCTCTACCACGGTGAGTACGAGAATTTGGATGCATGTCCGGTGTGCCTTGCATTGCGGTATAAGATCAGACGAGATGACCATGGTGATATTAAGGGCGAGCGCCCCGGGAAGAGGGTTCTCGCCAAGGTTATGTGGTATGCTCCTATAATACCACGGCTGAAACGCTTGTTCGAAATAAAGAGCACGCTAGGTTGTTGCGATGGCACAAAGAAGACCGTAAGAAAGACGTGATGTTGAGGCATCCTGCTGATGGATCCCAATGGAGAAAAATCGATAGAGAGTTCCCAAACTTTGCACGGGATGCAAGGAACTTAAGGTTTGGTCTAAGTACGGATGGCATGAATCCTTTTGGAGAGCAGAGCTGCAGACCATAGCACTCGGCATGTGACTCTTTGTATATATAATCTTCCTCCTTGGTTGTGCATGAAGCGGAAGTTCATTATGATGCCGAGTGCTCATACAAGGCCCGAAGCAACCCGGGAACGACATTGATGTGTACCTGAAGCCATTAGTCGAAGAACTTCTACGGTTGTGGTCCATAGCAGGTGTACTGTGTGGGACGAGCACAAGCGAGGGGAATTTGACCTACGAGCGCGCTTTTCAGTAACCATCAATGACTGGCCTGCTCTTGGTAACATTTCAGGACAGTCAAACAAGGGATACAATGCATGCACGCACTGTTTACATGAGCTCGAAGGTGGTTATTTGGAAAAATGTAAGAAGGTCGTGTAACTGGGGCATCGTCGATTTCTTAGGCATACCCATCCCGTAAGAAAGAAAGGCAAGCATTACAACGGTGAGGCTGATCACCGGAGGAAGCCTCCCCATCGTGATGGTGTTGATATATTTGGTATGGTCAAGGATCTAGATGTAATATTTGGAAAGGGTCCTGGCGGACGGTCTGTTCCGAATGACGCTGCCGGACACGCGCCCATGTGGAAGAAGAAATCTATATTTTGGGATCTACCCTATTGGGAAGTCTTAGAGGTCCGCTCTTCAATCGATGTGATGCACGTGACGAAGAATCTTTGCGTGAACCTGCTAGGCTTTCTGGGCGTGTACGGGAAGACAAAAGATACACCAGAAGCACGGGAGGACCAGCAACATAGGAAAGACCCCAGTCATTACTCCAGCTACGCTCTTACAAAAGCAGAGAAGGAAATATTTTTTGAATGTCTGAGCAGTATCAAGATCCTGTATGGCTTCTCCTCCAATATAAAGGGAATAATAAATATGGATAAGAAAACATTCCAGAACCTGAAGTCTCATGACTGTCACGTGATAATGACACAGTTCCTTCCGATTGCATTGAGGCGGCTTCTACCGGAAAATGTTCGACTGCCCATTGTGAAGCTATGTGCATTCCTCAATGCGATTTCTCAGAAGGTAATAAATCAAGAAATTCTACCGAGGTTGCAGAATGATGTGGTCCAATGTCTCGTTAGTTTTGAGCTGGTGTTCCCACCATCCTTCTTCAATATTATGACACATCTCCTCGTTCACTTGGTCGATGAGATTTCCATTCTCGGTCCTGTGTTTCTACACAATATGTTCCCCTTCGAGAGGTTCATGGGAGTCTTAAAGAAATATGTTCATAACCGTTCTAGGCCAGAAGGAAGCATCTCCAAGGGCTATGGAACAGAGGAGGTCATTGAGTTCTGTGTTGACTTTATTCCTAACCTTAAGACGATTGGTGTTCCTGAATCGCGACATGAAGGGAGACTAAGTGGAAAAGGCACGCTAGGAAGGAAATCAATGATATGTAGGGACGGGATTTCTTTGACTCAAGCACACTACATAGTTCTACAAAGTTCTACCTTGGTGGCTCCGTATATCGGTGACCACAAGAACTTTGTACGCTCCCAGAACCCGGGGCAGTCGAACGATTGGATTAGACGTGAACACATGTCGACTTTTGGCGGTTGGTTGCAAAAACATCTCCTGAATAACATCGATATTGAAGATCAGCTGTACTTGTTGGCCCAGACACCATCTTCGATTGTAGTAACTTTCCAAGGGTACGAGATAAATGGGAATACGTTTTACATGATCGCCCAAGATAAAAAGAGCACCAACCAAAACAGTGGTGTCCGATTTGATGCAATAATGAATGAAGGCCCAAATGACACATATTATGGTTACATAGAGGATATATGGGAACTTGACTATGGACCTTATTTTAAGGTCCCTTTGTTTAGGTGCAAATGGGTCAACAAAACAGGAGGCGGGGTTCAGGTAGACAAGTTGTATGGAATGACAACAGTGGATCTCAACAATCTTGGGTATAGAGACGAACGATTCGTCCTAGCCAAGGATGTGGCCCAGATTTTCTATGTGAAGGATATGTCTACCAAACCAAGAAAAAGGAAACATAAGGAAACAAATACATCAAACGATGAGCCAAAGCGCCACATAGTTCTTTCTGGAAAAAGAAACATCGTGGGAGTGGAAGACAAGACAGACATGTCAGAAGATTATAATAAGTTTGATGAAATTTCACCCTTCAAAGTGAACATTGATCCAAGCATCAAGTTAAATAATGAAGATGCTCCATGGTTACGGCCGAAGAAGGTTAAATGATGAAGATGCTCCATCATCAAGTTAATTGAAGAATGTTCATGGCACAAATGAGTATCTCAACATGGCAATCAATTTCCCATTTATTTTTGTGTAATCATGTAACTGTATGTAAGATATTAAAAGTGGAGATGTGGTTGGATTTTTGTACCATATATATAGAGGAGATGTAGTCGTTCACGGGCTTGCAGGGAAAAAATTCCAAGGCGCAACTTCCGAAGATGCCGTAGGGTTGGTGCACCAACGACATCTTCGAGAAACTGCGCCACGGGAGATTTCCCAACCCTTTCCCCAACACTGTTAGAGGATATGTAGTCGTTCAGGGGCTTGCAGGGAAAAAATTCCGAGGAGCAGCTTCCGAAGATGCCGTAGGGCGTGTGCACCAACGACATCTTCGAGAAGCTGCGCCACGGGAGATTTCCCAACCCTTTCCCCAACACTGTTAGAGGAGATGCAGTCGTTCAGGGGCTTGCAGGAAAAAATTCCGAGGAGCAGCTTCCGAAGATGCCGTAGGGTGTGTGCACCAACGACATCTTCGAGAAGCTGCGCCACGGGAGATTTCCCAACACTTTCCTTCATTCATGGGAATGAAACTCTGCTTGGCTTGTTGATCTGCTTGGCAAGGCGTATCGATGCTCCTTTTATAGGCACGACACCGCTTCTACTTTGTCTTGTTCCTTCGACAGGGCGTCGTGCGCTACATGCTTTATCTCATCGAGCAGTGCGTCCACCCATGCGTTCTTATCCTGCCGACATCTTTAGTCCCGGTTGCACCCACCAGCCGGGACTAAAGGTTACCCACACGTCCTTATCCCACCGACAGTTTTGTTAGATGACAAAAAGGATCTTTAGTCCCGGTTGTACCCACCAGTCGGGTCTAAAGGTTACCCACACGTCCTTATCCCAGCCGACGCTTTGTTAGATGACAAAAAAAAGGATCTTTAGTCCCGGTTGTACCCACCAGCCGGGACTAATGTTTGCCCGACTAATCCTCCCCGGATAATGCGAAACCGGATAAGCCTCCCCCGGATAAGTTTCGGCGCCACTGCGTTCCCGCCTATTTTTCTTCCCGCGCTTTCCACCGCTTCCCGCCTCCGTCCTCCCGCCATTTTTTCACTATATATATGTAGGCTTGGCCTCCATTTACATATCCCATCTAGACTCATATCTGCAAACCTCATCACTCTGTCCCATGGCTTCCATCGTATCTCTAACCCTCCGGGAGGCGGAGGCGCTTTGCGCCTCGAACTACCCCTGCCCGCTGGGCTACCGCGTCCCAACCGGCTGGTTGCTGAACGTCGGAGGCGTACCGGTCCCTCTTGTCCCTCTAGGTGTGGCGCGCGAGATGGCCATCACGAGCCACTACTACTTCGAGCTCACGCCAGAGCAGCGGAGGAATCCCCAGTGGCATCCCGACTACAACCCGACTTGGGAAAGCTTCTTCATCAATCGGCGTGAGAGGGCGCTTGCCAAGTGATGACCCACAAGTATAGGGGGTGTATCGTAGTACTTTCGATAAATAAGAGTGTCGAACCCAATGAGGAGCAGAAGGTGTTGACAAGCAGTTTCGATGAAGGATTCATCGTAAATGCTCACGAGACAAGTATTCAGGGGGTTTTGATATAGCAGATGAATAAAGTACAAGTAAGTAAAATGCGAGAGTAATAATTGCAGCGAGTGGCCCAATCCTTTTTAGCACAAAGGACAAGCCGGTTTGTTTACTTATAAGTGCTTTCGCTTCATATAGCTGATTAATCTTCATTGTTTTGATAAGTGTTGTGTGGGTGAACCTATGCTAATGCACCGCCCTTCCTAGGACTAATACATACTTGTGATTATAACCCTTGCAAGCATCCGCAAATACAAGAAAGTAATTAAGATAAATCTAACCACAGCCTTAAACTCTGAGATCCTGCTATCCCTCCTGCATCGATATACTAACGGGGGTTTAGGTTTCTGTCACTCCGGCAACCCCGCAATTAGCAAACGAATACAAGATGCACTCCCCTAGGCCCATAAATGGTGAAGTATCATGTAGTCGACGTTCACATGACACCACTAGAAGAATAACACCACAACTTAAATATCATAACATTGAATACTAACCAACATAATTCACTACTAACAATTAGACTTCACCCATGTCCTCAAGAACTAAACGAACTACTCACAAGACATCATATGGAACATGATCAGAGGTGATATGATGATGAATAACAATCTGAGCATAATCCTTGGTTCAATAGTTTCACTCAATAGCATCAATAACAAGTAGAAATCAACACCGGGAGAGTTTCCCCTATCAAACAATCAAGATCAAACCCTAATTGTTACAGCGGTGACGAGGTGCAGCGGTGGAGATGGCGGTGATGATGATGAAGATGATGGTGATGATGATGGAGATGATGTCCAGCTCGATGACGATGACGATGGCGTCGATTTCCCCCTCCGGGAGGGAATTTCCCCGGCGGATTTCAGCCTGCCGGAGAGCTCTTTTCTCTCTGGTGTTTTCCGCCCCGCAGAGACGGCTGTGACTCTTCGCGACTATCATCTGGAGCTTAGGTTTTCGGGACGAAGATGTACGCGAAGGAGAGGAGGCCAGAGGGGGCTGTGGGCCCCCTCCTCACAAGGCGGCGCGGCCAGGCCTTGGCCCGCGCCGGCCTATGAGGTGGGCCCATGGCGGCCCTCCTCGGCTCCCCCTTCTGGCTCCCTTCGTCTTCTGGAAAAATAGGATTTTTCATATAATTTCCGTCAATTGTTGATCTTCCGAAATATTGCATTCTGACGGCGCTTTTTCCAGCAGAATCCTGACTCCGGTGCGCGATCCTCCAATAGTCATGAAACATGAAAAATAGATGAAATGACATAAGTATCATCCCCAAATATGAAATATATCAATGAATAGCTAAATTATGATATAAAATAGTGATGCAAAATGGACGTATCAACTCCCCCCAAGCTTAGACTTCGCTTGTCCCCAAGCGAAACTGAACTCGGTAAACAGGACCACATTTTTATGGAGTGAAGTGTCGATAAATAAAATACGGACAAGAAGCATCATATTAACTCACACAAGACATTCTAGTAGACAACTTCCTCATATAATTCAACTTGAAACAAGTAGAAGGAAATCACAAATAAAGGTGCATAGGAAATCATAATTGGTGATGGCAAACTTTGTTCTTGGTCAGAGAACGAGTTAACGATTATACTTATCTATTGAGCAGCGCTCTCATATTAAAGCTTATAATAAACTTGCATACTCAATCATAGTAATCTCCTCATAATCATTGATAACTTTCAAAGCTATATTCATTCGGATAAAACTTGTACTAAACAAGGAAGAATAAAAGACATGATGAAGTAGATCACAATATAAATGGTTTGATCACAACAACTCAAATGCTTGCTTGAGATGGAGGGAAATAGGTTTACTGACTCAACATAAAGTAAAAGATAGGCCCTTCGCAGAGGGAAGCAGGGATTAAATCATGTGCTAGAGCTTTTTAAGTTTCAAAATCATATAAAGAGCATAAAAGTAAAGTTTTGAGAGGTGTTTGTTGTTGTCAACGAATGGTAGTGAGTAGTCTAACCCCCTTGCCAAACAGACCTCCAAAGAGCGGCTCCCATGAAGGACGTTATCTCTACCAGCAAGGTTGATCATCCCCCTTCTCTTTTGTTTACACATGTACTTTAGTTTATTTAAGGATGACACTCCTCCCAACCTTTGCTTTCTCAAGCCATGGCTAACCGAATCCTCGGGTGCCTTCCAACATTTCACATACCATGGAGGAGTGTCTATTGCAAAATTAAGTTGCTTACTGATGAATCAGGGCAAAACATGTGAAGAGAATTATTAATGAAAGTTGATTAATTTGGGGCTGGGAACCCCGTTGCCAGCTCTTTTTGCAAAATTGTAGGATAAGTGGATGAAGCCACTAGTCCATTAGTGGAAGCTGCCTAACAAGACTGAAAGATAAAACACCACATACTTCCTCATGAGCTATAAAACATTAACACAAATAAGAGGTAATAATTTTTGAATTGTTTAAAGGTAGCACATGAAGTATTTACTTGGAATGGTAGGGAAATACCACATAATAGGTAGTTATGGTGGACACTGGTGGCATAGGTTTGGTTTAAGGGTTTGGATGCACGAGAAGTATTCCCTCTCGGTATGTGGTCTTTGGCTAGCAAGGTTAATTAGCAAGCATAAGAGTTGAGGGAAACAAACAAATATACATGTGATAGAAACAATCATGCATCTTCCTTGTAAGCACAAACAAATTTTAACTTCAGAATACTAAGCTAGGAACTAACAAGAAAGATAATAACATATCTACATGTGTTTCCTCTTTTCTACTCAAACTCAAGGTGTTGTTGCTATTGACCAATGCTAAGTTTGCCAAAACCAAATAGATTTACTCAATGCTCCCAAAGTGATACCAATACTAACAACAAGATCAATCATATAAGAGAGATTGCAAACTAAAATAAGATGTGCAATATGTAAATGATAAGACTTCTCATTAATATTCCATAACGATAACTCACACCAAGGGATACATAGATAACCACTAAAAGAGAGATACTTCCATACCGCAACACATCTTATATGATAACTTCCCTACTCATGATATGACACTACTTGATAGTAAAAAGGTAAAAGATAGTGATGATGTGATACCGCGGCACTCCCCCAAGCTTGGAATAAACCAAGGGGGTGCTAATACCGATGATGAATTACTCCTTCGGCGGTGGCGATGGCCCGTTCCTGCGACTCTTAAAGATCTCCTTCAGCTTCAGCTTCTCAGTTTGGCAATTCTGCACTAAGACTCGAAGAGATTCATTGTTATCCAAAGATGGCGGTGGTGTTCTTGTGATGGGAATTGAGTGATATTCCAGCATTCTGCGGAGTCGGTTGTTCTCCTCCTGAAGTATCTCCACCTCCCTTCTCAGAGCACGGTATTGATCACAAAACTCATCGGTAACCCGTAATGCTTCCTCCACAGCAGGGAAAGAGTCGAGGCTAAGAGCAGGCGGTAGAGGACCCTGCATGTTATGAGAAAAAGAACGTCCAGTGTTAACCGATCCCACCAAGATTGGCTTACTCCTCACAGATTGCCGCTTTCTTTTCGTTGACGACATCCCCTTCACTTCCTCCTTAAATTCTTCTTCTAGCTCGGGATCTTGAATATCTTCCTCCACAGGCTCCTTGTCCTTGTTGTTGGAGACCATGGTGCTTCTAGATCAACTAGTAAAATGCCCGTGCGTTGCCACGGGTAACAAAATAGGTAAAGAAACACAAAATAGTTAAAATATAAACATCAACCATCAACGAACACCTCAAAATAGATGATACGGTACTTTGTCTCAAGACCAACATTGAAATAAATTAAACATAATAGTTGATACATGGGAGCATAAAATACATGGAGAGTCCGCACACAACACTTTTGAATATGTACTTCAGGTGCATGCCCTGAACTCCTCGTCTGAAAGCCGCACTCGGTTTTGCGACATGTAAACCCTATGAGCAAGTATTTCTTACGTCTGAGTTGCATTCCTACATGAGAGAGCTGACCCGCACTTGACCTCGGGCGATTCCGACAACATCATGGAGTACCACAATAGAGTTGACCTGCGCAAACAAATTACAATCTAAATTTAAGTATATATTAAAAAGATAGAACTACGATTATGGAAAGTACGAGTACCAAATATCTCACATATAATGTAATGATCTCTTCGTAGACAATGCTCTTCGTGTATGTACCAATAGATTTTTTTATTACCAACATCCGAGACACCGAGAATCTTTATGTTCTTTCAAGTAATGAACCTTGATAGCTTCATTCAACTGATCTTGAGAGTACACCGACTCGGGCTTGTGATGTAATCTGACAGGTGTTTGGTGGTATGCAAAACTACTAAAAGTAGCCTTTTATGTTATGAACTTCCACTTGATTTTTAGTACTCCAACCTTTCCGTAAAAGAAGTCTTAGATTTATGTAAATCTGAATGTATGTTACATTCTTTATGGCAAGGAGGGAGTATTTTTTTGCCTGTTCCCTTCTATAAGGTGTTTCTATAAGGAGGGACACAATAACTTTTTGCGGGTAAGTTATTAAACATTTCAGTTTGTAGTGGGATAAAAAATAAAAAACCTATAGTTTGGAGTACTGGCAAGTGAAGCTAAAATAGCTAAAATGTTGCAAAACGATACTGAAATCCTACTAATTTTTTTAAAATGGCTCAAAAATGCCTAGAAAAATGTAAACAATCTAGTAAACCTTATGTACTGCATCAGGCATTTTGGAAAAGTTTCTTTGGATTTGATTCTACAGTTGTGAGTAAACCTCATTTTAAGTTTCACAACCAAATTTTGAACTTAAAATTCAATTTTCAAAGAAAAATAAAAAATCAATTAAAACCTATATATTCCATTATGCATACTGTGAAAATTTCGTCGGATTTAAGCATATTGTTTATGAATAAACCTCATTTTAATTTCACGACCAGATTTTAAACTCAAAATACAAACTACACAATTTTTTGAAATAAACCCATTAAATATTATATGTTTTATTATGCAATATGGGGAAGTTTCATTGAATTCGAACAAACGTTTTGTGAGTAAATAGAGTTCCAGGCTAACGACCATCTGTGGGGAAATTTTTGCTAGCATCCACTCCTGTACGTTGGATTGGATTTGGATGGCCTAAATGTATCCAAACTCCAGGCGTGACTTTAAGGCTGAACGTCAGTACGTCACTGATACTACATCCAATCTCACCATGTTTATATGTTCTTATCTACTAACCTACCTATCAGTCTCTCTCTCTCTCTCTTCAGAGTTCAGACCATATCCTCTCGCCACCGCCCCTCTCGACTGTTCCGACGGCCCGAGCACAGCTCACTGGAGCGACGCGTCCCCCATCTCCTATGCTTTCCCCAGGCGCAGAGACGCCCCCTCGTCTCCTCCTCTTCATTGCCGCTCGAAGTTAGTGTAGTTGCGAAGCCGCTGCAGGCCGGAAGCACGCAGCTACCCGTCCATCGATTCTGCGGCCGTCAGCTCTCCCCGCCAATGCGGCGCCGCCGTCCCCTTTCGCTGCCGCGGCTTCTCCTTCCCGCTTCCCCTCCACACGAAGGCGTCGCACGATACCTACCCTCCCCGCCGCGGGGTCGAGGGCTTCTTCCCCCCGAGGAGGTGTCGTCACCCTGAAGTGGTACATCCGGCTCGGTATGATTCCGCTCTCCCAACCCGATTGTCCCTTATCAGAAGCTAATTAGATGGTAAACATGAATTATTCATCAAAATTTCCCGAGACCAAATCGATATGTCGACGGGCTCCACCAATTTACGCCGGTGTAGCTGTTTGCATATATAGCTCATTGTTTGCATAGGTCAATTTGTTATGGCGGAAATTCTATTTTTAAGGCAACCTGGGAAAGTATTATGTCATTTTTAGGGAAGGTGATCTCTCATCTTAATTATAACCAGGCAGTAACTTACTCAGTGTTGTCCTTCGGTTAAGTAGAATTCAGTGGCCGAGGAAAGCAACATGTGTGCATACCTTTTCAAAATTTGCAAAGTAACTACCATCGATCACAATTAGGAATCAGCAAGATGTTTTTGCATCTATTAGGACTGTTGATAGATAGATTGCCACCACAGGTTCATGTATTGAATTTAATTGTCAGCAGCTCACAGGTTATTTTGCTACATATTCATATCAACATGATAAAAGTACAAACCCTTTTTGTTGGTTGTGTAGCAAAAAGGCAAAAATGTATGACATATTTTCTACGGAACAGTAGGATTACTTTTGATAAACATATTTTACCAATTTGTTTGGCTTGCGATCTCCAACTGAACCAACTTGACCATGTAGTTATAAGAGAGGGCTTGTACCTGAGCACATATAATCCAGGTTAAACATAAGGCAGGAAAGTAATAGCAGTACTTTTAGTAAGTGTGTGCAAATTACAGCGAAGCCTATTGTTCGTTCATGGCTGCACAATGTTACTATGCACACAGAGTTCACGAAAACAAATGTCGACCATAATATATCTCAGACTACTAGGGAGCGATGTTTTGGAACATGGGTGCATATGCTCCCTATATTTTGAAATGCATCTTACACATATTTTAAATTTCACAAAAATTGAAACAAAAAATTTGCACGTACATCTTCATGTGCTACGCGCTCACAAAGTCGTTTCATAAAAAATGAACTTATCATGTGACGTGTGTAAAAAAGACAAAATTCAGTGCTGAAAACAATGCTTTTCACAGGATAAGTTTTCTCTTTTTTACATAGGCCACAAAAAATATTATTTTTTCGTGAAACTTGACCCATACACATATATTATGGAGATGTACATGTAGAATTTTTTTTCAAAATTTTTCCACACTTCGAAATATGTTTTGTTGGTAGAGGGAGCATACGCACCCGGGAGCCGAATTGAATTTCCGAGACTACATCCTGAAAACAAATACAATGTACTTGGATACAAATGAAATTGTTAGAAAGAGGTGACATGTCACACAATGAGTTTGTATATATTTTACCGATTAACTCGCTCCACATTTCCCTGCAAAAAAAAAGCTCGCTCCACATGAGCTTGGATACACTGGCTTCCGCTGGTCCACTACAGCCACCTTTTTTATGAGAAAAAAATTAGAGACAGCTTCGGATAGATTTTCCCTGCTAATTATCATATGCATTTTTTCTCAAGTTCATTTAGGATCCGGCTAACATTATGTACCCAGGACTATCAGCAACCAACCTTTTGTGCTCTTGTTCACAACGTGCTAGCCATAAAGTGACAAAGCCCTTGTTCTTGCTGCTGCAAACACTCCGTTGCTATTGGATTGGGTAGAGAACATATGTCAATTATTCATGTGCCCGATCTTAAAGCCACGCAATGCATGTTCAAGGTAATGAATTGGCAAAAGACAAACTTCAGTTTACTTCTGCCCTGCCTGGACATTGCTACAAACTTCAGCTAGCATTGACATCATTAGTAAGTTCAGTTAACTCAACTTCAGGTCAATCTTGGCGGCACCCCTCACAGCCTTAGGGAAACCAATTTCGAGAGCTTGGCTGCAAAGGAATTGAGAGTTGGGTCCTCACATCGACCTGATCCTTTCGTGCATCAATTCTGTAAGTTGGAGAAAGCACTTGAACATTTTTAGTCCCTCTACATTTATTCATTGTTGTTCTGATTTCACAAAGAGTTGGTTAAATTGCTGATTCATTTCTTGAGCAAGTAGAAAACAAAATGCTTGGAAGCAATGACCATCGCAATCAAAAGCAATGACCCCTTGCAAATTAGTCAATGCTTGCGCTTTCTTCGGACGAGCGATGCATGGGATTTTTTTCATGAGAAATAATGCCACCATGCATTTTAGTAAATCCGGTGGAAATGAATTATTTAAATCTGGTAGATGATATATCAAATAGTAAAACATAATATCATCATCATTAATTTTGTGCGGAACAATAGAAGCCTGAATGCTTTATTATTTGTTTTACACGACATTTCTAAACTGTACCACCTTCTAGGAGAGTTACTGAGAAAGTTTCTGAAGATATTAGCCATGCATATTAAGCTGTGGGAATGTCTGTTTTGCAAATATCCAAAAAAAAAATTAACTGCTTACATGTTCAAATGTATATTGCACTTCCATGTACTGCATTGTCATGCTGGCATAGTTATTGAAGCAGTGACAACACATGCGAAGATAGATCAGGGCAATAGATTGTTGATGGAAGAAAATCAGATGGAAAGACGAGTTTTTCTCTTTTGTATATCAATAGCAATAGCAATGAAGACATTGTAAGATGTAGGGACGAGAAATAATTCTCACGGATCAGTCAGCGAGGATGCCTCGGTAGATAACATCTTCATTCCTAGTATCTCAGATTCGTCCAGAAATAATTCTTCCGGCTGTCTCCCATGATCTGTTGTACATGTGCAACTCCTCAACGTTGCGGAATCTAACATGAGAGAAATGATTATCCATGAACTGGTTAATGATCTACCACAGTTTTGATGCAGGAGAGATTTCGTGGTTACCTGGTGATTGTAGGAGGCAAGGCGGCAGGAGCCGGGACAAGTGACAGTGCCATCACCCTCTTGAGTCGGGGTGACGGAGAATGCATCAAGTCGCCATGGAGGAAGCTTCAGGACAGGTCACGTGGAAGGATCGAGCAGGGGTCTAAGGAGACATATGCTGTTAGGACGGTAATGCTGGAAGTAATTTTTGGTGGAAGTAATGGTGGTTGATGATGGCAATAAGGGTAGGGGTTGGCCGTGATTTTGGAACCAGGTAACCACGAGCATTAACTGAGGATGGTTGAAACTGAGCTATGTTTGAGGAATTGATGTTGGCTGACGAGCGGAAAGGGTGCCATGGATTAATTGGGCTTGTTGGGTTTGGCCCACATAGGCTGGTGAGGGCGATTCTAGATCAGTTGACGAAGATTTGACGAAGGAACGGCGGACCGCCTGATGACGGAACTCGTTCCCCCTTTTTAATTAGTAGAGATAGAGATTGTTGCCTTCCCAGAAAAGGAGCTATCTATGGTAAGATGATAAATTCGTCATTATGTTGCCTTCCCAGAATTTGAGCCTATTCTATGGTAAGATGATAAGTAGTCATTATGTTGCCTTCCCAAAGGAGCTTTATTTTTAGGAGATTTCAAGAATTTGAGACATGTCGAATTTGATGTAGGTGGTGTTGTCGATGGATTGGCTAGAAATCACCAAGTATAGAGCTTTCTTTTTAGGAGGAAACCAGATTTTATGCCTTTTGTCAGGTTTCTATTTAGGTAAGATGGATTTTATGCCTTTTTGTTTACACGCTGGATATCCTGCTTTCAAAGCACTATTATTGATCGTTGTTCCTTATCTGTCCACTATTCTGCAGGTTTCCTATTTTATAGGTTTCCAGTTCTATACGTTTCCTATTTTTGTTTACACGCTGGACATTTAGGTAATATGGTTATGATGGCAATAAACAAAATGCCTCTGATTGTAAGATGGTTATATGGTAAGATGATTATGTCTCCGATAGGATTAGGATGTAGCGATGCGGCCCATTATGGCCCATTCGGGATTAGCGATAGGATTAGCGATGGTTGACGAAAGATGATGGCAGAAAACGGAGGAAGTTCCTCCTTTTTATATAGTAGAGAAGACAGATCCTGGCAGAAACAGCTCGAAACAAAACACGACGAGAAAACGATATACGGACCTCCAGGGGTCCGGGGGATTATACAGCAAAAAATTTCACGACAAAAGGAAAGTACCAGGTCGAACCAGAGTCGGAGAGGAGCAACGAGGTGGCCTCCTCATAGGGCGGCGCGGCCAGGCTGGGGCCCGCGCCGGCCTATGGGGGGCACGCCCTCGTGCGTCTCCTCCACTCCGTTTCGATCTCGTAATTTTTCATATTTTCCAAAAGTTGCAAAAACATTGTTCGGAAAGTTAAACGCGGACTTTTTCTTACCAGAACTGTTACCTATTCAAAGTCGAACTCGCGGGATCGTCAACTTGGCCTTTGATGAAGGCTTCCGGAGTTACCACTTGAATAACATCAACATCTTTATTATAAGAATCACCAGAGATATAATGCTTGAGTCTTTGTCCATTCACCACTTGTGTGGCATTACCTTGTAGAGAGCTAATTTTAATTGCCCCGGATCGATACACCTCATCAATGACATATGGTCCTTCCCATTTTGAGAGTAATTTCCCTGCAAAAAATCTGAGACGAGACCGATACAATAGGACTTTATCTCCAATATTAAATTCACTTTTGATAATCCTTCTATCATGCCATTTCTTAACTTTCTCTTTAAAGAGTTTAGCATTTTCATAAGCTTCACTTCTCCATTCATCTAGAGAACTCAATTGTAACAATCTCTTCTTACCGGCAAGTTTAGGATCTTTATTCAGTTCTCTTACGACCCGAGTAAGCTTTGTGCTCTAGTTCTAAAGGTAAATGACAAGCTTTCCCATAAACCATTTTATACGGTGACATACCCATGGGATTTTTATAAGAAGTTCTATAAGCCCATAGTGCTTCCTTCAATTTAATAGCCCAGTTCTTTCTAGATTTATTAACAGTCTTTTGCAAGATAGATTTAATCTCTCTATTTGATAATTCTACTTGCCCACTAGTTTGAGGATGATAAGCGGAAGCAATTCTATGATTAATACCATATTTAGCAAGAGTTTTTCTAAAACCACCATGAATAAAATGAGAACCTCCATCAGTCATAATATATATAGGAACTCCAAATCTAGGAAAAATAATATCTAAAAGCATTCTTAAAGAGGTCTCACCATCAACACTTTTTGTAGGTATGGCTTCCACCCATTTAGTAACATAATCAACAGCGACAAGTATATGAGTGTTACCTTCTGAAGAAGGGAAAGGACCCATGAAGTCAAATTCCCAACAATCGAATGGTTCCATAACAAGAGTATAATTCATAGGCATTTAATTGCGTCTGGAGATATTACCAACCCTTTGACATTCATCACAAGATAAAATAAACTTCCTTGCATCTTTGAAGAGAGTTGGCCAATAAAAACCCGATTGTAGAACCTTTTGCGCGGTTCTATCTCCAGCGTGATGTCCTCCATAAACACTACCATGACACTTACTCAATATCTCTTGTTGTTCATATGCGGGAACACATCTTCGCAGAATACCATCCACTCCTTCTTTATATTGGTGTGGGTCATCCCAAAAATAATGCCTCAAATCATAAAAGAATTTCCTCCTTTCTTTGAGCTGAAAAGGTTGGAGGCAAGTACTTGGATACAATAAAGTTAGCATAATCAGCGTACCAAGGACTATCTCGCGAGCTTACCTTTATTACAGCCAATTGTTCATTTGGAAAACTATCATTAACAAGAACAGGATCATAAGCAATATTTTCCAATCTAGACAAATTATCAGCAACAGGATTATCAGCACCTTTCATGTCTATAATATGTAAATCAAATTCTTGCAAGAGAAGCACCCATCTAATAAGCCTTGGCTTAGCATCTTTCTTTTCCATAAGGTATCTAATTGCAGCATGATCAGTATGAATTGTAACTTTTGAATCAATAATATAACATCTAAACTTGTCACAAGCAAAGACTACAGCTAACAATTCCTTTTCAGTTGTAGCATAATTTCTTTGAGCAACATCAAGAGTTTTGCTAGCATAATGAATAACATTTAATTTCTTATCTACTCGCTGTCCAAGAACAAGCACCTACAACAAAATCACTAGCATCACACATAATTTCAAAAGGTAAATTCCAATCAGGAGGTTCAACTACAGGAGCAGTTGTTAAGGCTTTCTTTAGAGTTTCAAAAGCTTCCTTACAATCATCATCAAAAGCAAAAGGTACATCTTTTTGAAGAAGATTAGTAAGAGGCTTTGAAATCTTAGAGAAGTCTTTAATAAATCTCCTATAAAACCCGGCATGACCAAGAACACTACGAATACCTTTAACATCCCTAGGATAGGGCATCTTCTCAATTGCTTCAACTTTAGCCCTATCAACTTCAATACCTCTCTCGGAAATTTTATGTCCCAATACAATTCCTTCATTAACCATAAAGTGGCACTTCTCCCAATTAAGAACAAGGTTAGTTTCTTCACATCTCCGCAATACTTTATCAAGGTTTCGCAAGCAATTATCAAAAGAATTCCCATAGACGAGAAAAATCATCCATGAATACCTCTACAATACTCTCACAAAAGCCATGAAAAATAGCGAGACATGCATCTTTGAAAAGTAGCGAGGAGCATTACATAAACCAAAAGGCATACACCTATAAGCATAAGTTCCATAGGGACAAGTGAAAGTGGTTTTCTCTTGATCTTTAGTTTTAACGACAATTTGTGAAAACCCAGAATAACCATCAAGAAAGCAAAAATGAGTGTTTTTAGACAACCTTTCTAACATTTGATCAATAAAAGGTAAAGGGTAATGATCTTTCTTAGTAACCTTATTAACTTTTCGATAATCAATGCACATTCTATACCCTACAACTACTCTTTGAGGGATGAGCTCATCATTATCATTAGGCACAACAGTCATTCCTCCTTTCTTAGGAACACAATGCACAGGACTAACCCATGTACTATCAGCAATAGGATATATAATACCAGCTTCAAGAATTTTTAATACCTCATTCCTTACCACATCTTTCATCTTCGGAATTAGACGGCGTTGATGTTCAACAACAGGTTTTGCATCATCTTCCATATTGATAGCATGTTGGCAAATAGAGGGAGAAATTCCCTTCAAGTCATCAAGAGTGTAGCCAATAGCTCCTCGGTGTTTCTTCAATATTTCCAATAACCTTTCTTCCTCAATATCTGAAAGCTTAGAACTAATAATAACAGGATATATTTTCTTATCATCAATATGAGCATACTTAAGATTATCAGGCAATGGTTTTAAATCAAAAACAGGATCTTCCTTTGGTGGTGGTGTTGTACCTAAATCTTCAACTAGCAAGTCATGTTTAAGAATAGGTTGACGAAGGAAAATTTCATCAAGCTCATTTCTTTCTTCCCTAAAGACTTCACTCTCACTATTCTCCAAATGTTGTTGCAAAGGATTATTAGGAGCAAGAGCAATAGACGCACACTGTTGATGACCCACAAGTATAGGGGGTGTATCGTAGTAC
>NC_061510.1:272227115-272333780 GCF_022539505.1 Lolium rigidum | reverse complement strand
TAATGTAACTAGTGACTACATCCTTGAACATAGCACTAATGTTTTATCCCTAGTGGCACACAAGACATCCATAACCTTAGTGGTTCTTGTCACTCCTCCGCATTCACTGAGGCATGAACCCACTATCGAGCATAAATACTCCCTCTTGGAGTTACTAGCATCAACTTGGCCAAAGCATCTACTAATAACGGAGAGCATGCAAGATCATAAACAACACATAGACATAGTCTTGATAATCAACATAACAAGTATTCTCTATTCATCGGATCCCAACAAACGCAACATATAGAATTACAGTATAGATGATCTTGATCATGTTAGGCAGCTCACAAGATCCGACAATGATAGCACAATGGGGAGAAGACAACCATCTAGCTACCGCTATGGACCCATAGTCCAGGGGTAGACTACTC
The DNA here is from genome assembly GCF_022539505.1 of Lolium rigidum. Lineage (NCBI taxonomy): Eukaryota > Viridiplantae > Streptophyta > Magnoliopsida > Poales > Poaceae > Lolium > Lolium rigidum. The sequence continues at coordinate 272,333,367 of NC_061510.1, read as the reverse complement.
ACACATCACTCCGGAGGCGACCATGGCGGCGTAGAGTCCTCCGGGAGATGATTCCCCTCTCCGGCAGGGTGCCGGAGGCGATCTCCCGGATCCCCCGAGATGGGATCGGCGGCGGCGGCGTCTCGCGAAGGTTTTCCGTATCGTGGCTCTCGGCATCGGGGGTTTCGTCACGCGAGGCTTTAAGTAGGCGGAAGGGCAGGTCAAGAGGCGGCACGAGGGCCCCACACCACAGGGCCGCGCGGCCAAGGCGGGGCCGCGCCGCCCTAGGGTGTGGCCACCTCGTGGCCCCTCTTCGTCTCGTCTTCGGACTTCCGGGAAGCTTCGTGGAAAAATAGGCCCCGGGCTTTGATTTCGGTCCAATTCCGAGAATATTTCCTTACTAGGATTTCTGAAACCAAAAACAGCAGTAAAACAAAGAATCGGCACTTCGGCATCTTGTTAATAGGTTAGTTCCGTAAAATGCACGAATATGACATAAAGTGTGCATAAAACATGTAGATAACATCAATAATGTGGCATGGAACATAAGAAATTATCGATACGTCGGAGACGTATCATTCCTTACTGATCCTCGGTCGAGATAAAAACATACTATATCTAGTGAATAATCATAGGATAACCTGCAAGAAGGGATGAGATTTGGGTTCATTAAACACGTACTTCATTTTGCACATTCCAAAATAGCCTATAAAATAGCGACACACCCTCTCTAATGTATACAAAATCCTATGCTTTTCCTAATCTTATGATTTTCATATCCCGTGAACGAAAAAGGATCCTGGACCACATCGGTGAATTTTTCCAAGGCAGAAGGGATTATGAGATTAAAGGCCACAACACCACCCTTCGGTAATGCAAAACCCCAAACCTTGCATAGGTTTGGTATCCCGACGTGCACCGAGACGAATGCTCACCGGAGAGGAGCAGCCGCGCGCGTGTGTGCATCTTCGCCGTGTATGTTTTCATTGCCGTGGGTCACAGTTTCATCGCCTCCTTATCGGCTGCCGTATCCAACTACTTAACCGTCTTTCTTCCGAGGATGCGCGGTTCCATAGTTGAAGAGGTTCCTATGGACAAGGACTTTGGTGCTACTCTCAGCATATTGAAGAGGTTGGCACTCCATTTGTTTATTTCTCCCCTCATCTCGCACTCCGCATACTTCATTGCTGTTGAATTTGCAATGCAGATGTGATAACACGATTCTCCCAAACTCGACCAGCATCAAGGGCCACAACACCATCCTTCATAAGAAAATCCGCCACCTCGTAGGCAGGTGCATTTTAAATCGTGCCATATCGGAGGAGAATGCCCGTTCCGAGCAATCTTCTTTTGATAAACGGTACTCCGACGTTCTCGCGGAGTGTAAGAAGTTGAGGAAGGAAGTCGAGGAACTACGCGCCCAGCCACCGATGAGTGTGGTCACTGACAAGGCTGGTCAGGGTGATTGTAACCGTGGACTCGTGAAAGTTTTCAACAGAAGTGGAGTTGCATGCTGAACATGCGCAATATTTCGAGATCGAAGTACTTTGAAAGTTCATGCACGTGAGTGCGATAAGTTGAAGAAGGAAGTCGAGTGTCTCCGCTCCAAGCAGCCAACTATTGCGACATCAGAGACCAGGTGTGCTAATTGCAGCCAGTAATTTTGGAATCGATGAAAAGTTGAATTTGGCTTTGTTGTGCAATATAGCAAGACTGTTCCTCCTCTCGCTTTCGTCTTTTGGCATAATTGCTTTGTCTTCGTATTGACTCTGAATGATTCGTATATTTCGACGGCTTCTGAATTATGTACAACTTTTGTAATATTGGTCAAACTAATTTTGACCAGGGTTTTTGTAGGGTGGTTGAATTTTTTTTGTTGGTCCAAATTGTGTTGTGTGGTCCAAATGTGATGTATCATCGCACCACCATGTGCCCCGCCACCCCCAGGTTTTGGTAATGCCATTCGATACATGCTTCATAGAAGGAACATACATTTTTCCGTTAGGCATGACAATTTTGAAAAATTCAAACAAAAATGGGAAGAGAGAATGGTAACATCATTTTCCATGTGATGCCCCTGTGCCAAATTTTGGTTCATTTTAAGAATGTAAGGTGACAAATTACTCGAGGAAGCTAGTTGGAGTAGACGGGCATGACCGGATTGGCATAGGGGATTTATTTTTTGAAGGATGTTATTTTTCATGGACAATATCTGACACAAACAATAAAATGTTAAGGTCTCATATTATTCTGAATGATTGTGAATTACTTATGACGTTTGGAAGTATTGGTATACGTGAGAATCGAGTACATGCACGACTTCACGCGTCCACAACTAATCGGCCTCATCGTCCGTCGCGTCCACAACTAATGCCCCTTTGATACAGAGAGTCAGAGGCTATAAAATAATCGACCTCATCGTCTCTCGCGAGCTCCGTCCTCTCCTCCCATCAACTCACCGCACCTCCGAGGCATCGACTTCCTCGTTTCCAACCGCAGCGAAGCATGAAGACAGGTCTTGCGTATGAGGCAGAGCAATCGGCGGCCGCTCGCGCAGAGGATGCCTCCGCGGTAGTGGCCGCCGCGGCGCGGTGAGGCTTCACCGGGCACCTGTGCCGCTCGTCTCCTCTGCTTGTCTGATTCTTCGACCTCGGTCGAAACGGGCGTCCTGGCCGTCGAGGAGAAGGTGGATAGCAACGCCGTTGCTCCCGCCGAAGATCCGCAAGGCGTTGCAGGCCACCACGGCGAGGTCTTCCTAGACCCGGTGCTGGACGCGGACCTCGACCCCTTCGACGATTTCGGCCCAAACGTTCAGTTCCAGGAGGATGTCGAGGGTGACGACGAGGAGGTACTGCTCTTTTACCGAAACTGTCCCGATCCTTTTTGTGTCATATTATTGTTCGCGTGGTTTGCACGAACCTGGTTCTTGATTGATTTGATCCCCTACCTTGTTCTTGTAGACGTACTTGATTCTACTAAGCTCGTACGGTCGGATTCTAGTTTCATTTCGATTAATCTGCCATGTAGTTGGCTTGATTTGTCATATAATTAATTTATCTGTTCATACTTAGTGGACTTGCAATTGTTGTGGCTTATGTTCATTGCTGTTCATAGGGTTTTCTCGTGATTTAGTATGATGTCTCCGCCATTTACTTGTTCTACACATTTAATTTTAGGGTTTCTAAGGTTTGCTTATGATAGTGCAGTATTTATTCGATCTTTCATTAAGCACCTGATTATTATGTACTTTATAATTCACAGGAATATTCTGATGACATGGACGACAACAAGGAGCGCAGGATCGTAAGAGCCGCTACGTTCAAGCGGCCGAAGGGTGGTGAAATTGTTTCCGCATGCGCTGGGAGCTATTTTGCCCATTCCCGTGGCAAAATCCTCCGTAAGGACATCCGCAGCCTGATCCAAAGATGCGACGGGTGTAGGCCTAAGTACATCGGGGAAGCACCGCCCGCAACCAAGGCCAAGCACGCAAGCATATGGCCTCTTCCTCCGGAATTACGTCTTGCCTCGGCTTGTTCCCGCCAACGCCCGCTGCCGGCCCTCATGCTCCCGGTCCTGTTTAAAGTTCATATGTGTAATCTTATTCCCTTTGGAAGTTCAGCATTAAACTCTACTAGTACAACCGTGGTGGTCTTGTGATGGTAGTACTCTTTGATGCATTTGTGATGTAGTAGTACTAAGTACTAGTATTTTTTTTGAAATGGTATAGTACTATCTAAGAAAAGTACTCCCTTCGATTCACATTCATTTTACACCAAGAAATATGGATCGGAGTGAGGGAGTAAATTAAACATGGCATCTCGTGCATGAAGCTTGACATATCGATCAGTGTTGGCTAGAATGGCAATACAATGCTGCTCATTAGGCAAATGCATGCCATGTAAAGAAGTCTATACTGACATAAAAAAAGACTACATTGGGGATTAGAGTCAATTGGGGCATCTACAATACGTAAAATCTTGCTTGTAGCTGATTTTGGCTAAGAGGGTTTTACTCACATTACACGTGCCACTTTCCTTGTCTGCAAAACAAGTTCCAATAAAGGAAGAGGAAAGAAAAGGACATTGTGGGCGAGATTGAACACCTTTTTATGTGTTAAGCTGATGCCTCGTTTAGCTGAGGATTTCGACTTAGGCCTAACAGCTCAGCACACCCACAAATAAATCTCCTTGCGCGCACTCAATCGCAACAAAAATAACAAAATTAGCACGCAAGATTAAGAACGAAGTGAATTTAATTAACTTGGTTAGCTTTTCAAGCAATATATTCAGAGAAAGAGCACACATGTTCGGCTCGAAATAATCGTAAGAGAAGAACAATAAATCTAAGGCACCCCACTTCATCGGAAGAAGGGGCGCGACAACGCATGGATTCATACCTTGAGTCGACGCTGGCTCGTAGAAGGGCGGCCGCGCCTCGAGGAGGCCGGCGACGTCTCCACCTCGGTATCACATGTGATTGCTTCTCGATGGGCGGTGCGCCACGCCATGTAGAAGATCTATCAAAAGAGGAGAGCCCGATGACGCTACTGACGCCTCAACCTTGATAGCACCGGCCTGTTGCTCCGCACTGACATGCGCCACATGCAAGATTTAGCGGATGCGCCAATTTCAGAGATATGTCATGATCGTTGTAACAAATTTCACCGTGATGATGATTTGATCCTGCACTCGGCCTTGAACACAAGTACTAGTACAAGTCTCACAATTTTTTTATCATTATACTTTGCGAGATTTAGCGGATGCGCCAATTTTAGAGATATGTCATGATCGTTGTAACGAATTTCAACGTGATGATGATTTGATCCTGCACTCGGCCTTGAACATAAGTACTAGTACATTCTCACAATTTTTTTATCATTATATTTGCGAGATTTAGCGGATGCGCCAAATTCAGAGATAGATCATGATCATGGTAACACACTTTTCAATGTAATGATGATTTGATGTTGCACTCGACCTTGAACATAAGTCCTAGTACGGTCTCACAATTTTTTTATCATTATACTTTGCAAGTTTTAGCGGATGCGCCCATTTTCAGAGGTAGATCATGCTCATGGTAACAAATTTTAAACGTGATGATGATTTGATGTTGCACTCGACCTTGAACAGAAGTACTACTACTCGTCTCACGATTTCTTTATCATTATACTTTGCCGATTTAGCGGATGCGCCAAATTTAGAGATAGATCATGATCATGGTAACAAATTTTCAACGTGATGATGATTTGATGTTGCACTCGGGCTTGAACATAAGTACTAGTACGGTCACTCAAAATTTTAGCATTATACTTTGCAACGGATGCACCAATTTCAGGTGCATGTCACCGGATCTGTGTCCGATGATGATCATGGTAGTAACCGATGTTCAACTTGATGATGATTTGATTTTGCAGTCGGCCTTGAACAGAGGTACTAGTACGGTCTCACAATTTTTTATCATTATACTTGGACCTTAGCGAAATTCAAAATCTCATAGCGGCAAAACTTCCCGCCCACAAAATACAAAAATTTCACACGCTTCCAAATTCCGATTCTACCCCTGTGGAGATGACAGCAAAGTCGGTTTGTGGGGGGGTCTGCCCGTCATTTTTTGGATCACCACCTCCCTAGCCCCGGATACCCTCCCAAAAAAATTCATTTCCCTCACTCTCTCATCTGAGACCCACCCACCGGAACTTCCCAAGTCCCTCTCTCTACCACCTCCACGACCACCGCACCGGAACATCCCCGCCGGACTTTCCTGGCCTACCCGAGCCCTCGCGATCCTCGTCATCCGGCTGCCCGCCGGAGCCGCTTCATCGACGCCGTCATCAACCGGACCGGATCATCCCCGCCGAACCTCGAAACCATATGCTCATCCAGCAAGTCTACCGCAGCCGCTTCAGCCGCGGTATCGTCCACCCCACCGGAGCCGCTTCGCCGGATCCGTCGTCCACCGCATCGGATCTAGCTCACCGACACCGCCGTGCATGAACCGGATCTCGCTTCACCCGCGCCGTGCATGATCTAAACTCTTCTACTCGTCGCTTTTCTATTGCTTGCCCGCAAGTTCTTGTTTAATCTTGGGGGAACCTCGTTTGTGCTAACGACGCGCCGTTACGTTTTTGCGTATGAGATGAGTAATCATGAAGTGTAATGGCCGTCTCTCCAACCCCAAGTAGCACATGTAGCGTACTTCATCACCGGATCTATCAACCCCGTGAAGATCTCGTCGTGACTCCCACAGAGTGCTTCTCCTAATGTAAGTCCCTTGTTTTAGCGCCATGTTCTGGGTTCGGATGCTTGTTTGTCTGAAGCTCTTTTAGTTCATTCCTAGCTATGACCGTAACACGTTGCTATTTTCTACTTCATTGCTAACTTTAAGCGATTGAACATTTTGGTTTGCATTCCCTGCTCTGTAGATGTAGCCATCATAACTTCTATCTTGCTCGATCGTTGTTACAAAAATTATAGGAATTATAGTAACATCCTCGCTATTATTTAGTTCATGGCCAATTTTAAGTAATTGCACATGTTGGTTCGCATTCCCTGCTCTATAGCTTTTGGCATCGTAACTTCTATATTTGGTTTACATTCCTCGCTCTCGTAGATCTAGCCATCATAACTTTATCTTGCTCGATCGTTGTTACAAAAATTATGGCCTCGCTACTATGTTGTTTGTGCCAATTTTTTACTCCATGAACATGTTGGCTTGCATTCCCCGTACTACAGGTGATGCCATTGTTTTGTATCTAGTTCATTGTAAGCTAACAAAGTAAGGACTTAGTTTGGCATGCTATCACTCGCTATCTAGCCTCGTAGTACAAATAAACTTGTCATACTACTAGATAATAATTTTGCGTGCCATCTTGTTCTTCAAAAGCTGCATTATTGACTTGTTTCTCCGACTTGGCATGACGCTCACATATGGAAAGCTGAACATATTGGTTTGCATTCCCTCTTATACAAGTTCACAGTGATCCCACTATATTCCGTATCCGGTCCATCCTAAGCTCCAAGCATTAACTATCCTCTATGTGTTGCTCATTACAAGTTTATATCCCGAAACATCTTGATTTGCATCCCCTTCACTATAAGTTCAGGAGTATTATTTAGTTCACGGCCAAAATGAAGTAATTGCACTTGGCACATGTTGGTTCACATTCCCTCCTCTTTAGCTTTTGCCATCGTAACTTCTATTTTTGGTTTACATTCCCTCGCTTCCGTAGATGTAGCCATCATAACTTCATCTTGCTCGGCCGTTGTTACAAAATTTATAGCTCGCTACTATGTTGTTCATGCCAATTTTGTACTCCCCGAACATGTTGGTTTGCATGGGACTCGACAAGTAGTAAGTCTCGTTGTTTCATTCTAACATGCTCGTTATATTGGTCGTTGGTATGCGGCATGCACTCTTTGTTTGCTTATTGTGCGCATTACAATGATCTTGTTATAACGACGAAATGATGAGTTCCAAATTCTTTGGCAAACAATATTGCAGTGTCTTTGCGTTTCCATTGTTGTTGTCTTAACTTGTAATGTCTTTGTTTCATATATAGGTGCTGCATGGACAACTTAAAAGATTGCCGGATCGCTTCATTGTATTGCTAGGTTTAATTACCATTCAATTTCTCCGGGTTCCGTAATATTTTTTCAAAGCCTTGCAACTGATGTAATATTTAGTTAGTTTTTATAGTTCTTTCGCGCATTTTTTCTTTGGTGCTTGTGGTAAGTGAGGCTATCCGACGTAAATCAATGCTGCGTAAATATTCTCGTATCTAAATCACGAATTCCCATCCCTTAAACGGCCCAATTAAGCGAAATCACATACGTGCCGGCCCGCAAAATCCTAAAGCGCCTATTACGCCGCATATAAACAACGAACTAAACGGGCTGGCCCACTTACTTATTGGGCCAGCCCACTTGATTTACGGTGGACCCCACACTCTAATTGGGCCGGCCCACTTGCTTTAAGGTGGACCCCACCAACTACTGGGCCGGCCCACTAACTAGTTGGGCCAGCCCAACTGCTTTTGTGGTGGTCCCCACATACTAAATGGGCCGGCCCTTTAAGACGAAAGTGGGACCCACCTGTGTTTTTGGCCCGGCCCACTAGCGTGTTGGGCCGGCCCACTTGCTATATGGTGGACCCCACATACTAAATGGGCCGGCCCTTTTGACAGGAAAGTGGGACCCACCTGTGTTTTTGGCCCGGCCCACTAGCGTGTTGGGCCGGCCACTTGCTATACGGTGGACCCCACATACTAAATGGGCCGGCCCTTTAGCCGGAAAGGGGGACCCACCAGCGTTTTTGGCCCGGCCCACTATCTTGTTGGGCCGGCCCACTTGCTATATGGTGGACCCCACATACTAAATGGGCCGGCCCTTTAGCAGGAAAGTGGGACCCACCGTGTTTTTGGCCCGGCCCACTATCTTGTTGGGCCGGCCCACTCGCTCTATGGTGGACCCCACGTGCTAAATGGGCCAGCCCTCGTAACGGAAAGTGGGACCCACCCGTGTTTTTGGCCCGGCCCACTATCTTGTTGGGCCGGCCCACTTGCTATATGGTGGACCCCACATACTAAATGGGCGCCCTTTACAAGGGGATCGATGGCGTGTATTTCACACGTTCGTTGGGCAACCCCAAGAGGAAGGTATGATGCGCACAGCAAGCAAGTTTTCCCTCGTAAAGAAACCAAGGTTTATCGAACCAGGAGGAGCCAAGAAGCACGTTGAAGGTTGATGGCGGCGGGATGTAGTGCGGCGCAACACCGGAGATTCCGGCGCCAACGTGGAACCCGCACAACACAACCAAAGCTACTTTGCCCCAACGAAACAAAGTGAGGTTGTCAATCTCACCGGCTTGCCGTAACAAAGGATTAACCGTATTGTGTGGAAGATGATTGTTTGCAGAGAAAACAAGAAAAACAAGTATTGCAAGAGATTGTATTTCAAGAAAGAGAATTGGACCGGGGTCCACAGCTCACTAGAGGTGTCTCTCCCATAAGACGAACAAGCATGTTGGGTGAACAAATTACAGCTTGGGCAATTGACAAATAAAGAGAGCATGACAATGCACATACATATCATGATGAGTATAGTGAGATTTAATTGGGCATTACGACAAAGTACATAGACCGCCATCCAACCGCATCTATGCCTAAAAAGTCCACCTTCAGTGTTATCATCCGAACCCCTCCAAGCATTAAGTTGCAAAGCAACAGTACAATTGCATTAAGTATGGTGCGTAATGTAATCAACAACTACATCCTTAGACATAGCATCAATGTTTTATCCCTAGTGGCAACAAGACAACACAACCTTAGAACTTTCTCATCATCGTCCTGTGTGTCAATGCAGCATGAACCCACTATCGAGCATAAGTACTCCCTCTTGGAGTTAAAAGCATCTACTTGGCCGCAGCATCTACTAATAACGGAGAGCATGCAAGATCATAAACAACACATAAGCATAACTTTGATAATCAACATAACAAGTATTCTCTATTCATCGGATCCCAACAAACGCAACATATAGAATTACATATAGATGATCTTGATCATGATAGGCAGCTCACAAGATCCGACAATGATAGCACAATGGGGAGAAGACAACCATCTAGCTACCGCTATGGACCCATAGTCCAGGGGTAGACTACTCACTCATCACTCCGGAGGCGACCATGGCGGTGTAGAGTCCTCCGGGAGATGATTCCCTCTCCGGCAGGGTGCCGGAGGCGATCTCCGTGATCCCCCGAGATGGGATCGGCGGCGACGGCGTCTCGCAATGTTTTCCGTATCGTGGCTCTCGGTATCGGGGGTTTCGTCACGGAGGCTATTATGTAGGCGGAAGGGCAAGTCGAGAGGCGGCACGGGGGCCCACACCACAGGCCGGCGCGGCCAGGGTGGGGCCGCGCCGCCCTAGGGTTTGGCCACCCCGTGGCCCCTCTTCGTCTCGTCCTTCGGACTTCCGGAAGCTTCGTGAGAAAATAGGCCTCCGGGCTTTTATTTCGTCCAATTCCGAGAATATTTCTTTACTAGGATTTCTGAAACCAAAAACAGCAGTAAAACAAGAATCGGCACTTCGGCATCTTGTTAATAGGTTAGTTCCGTAAAATGCACGAATATGACATAAAGTGTGCATAAAACATGTAGATAACATCAATAATGTGGCATGGAACACAAGAAATTATCGATACGTTGGAGACGTATCAGCATCCCTAAGCTTAGTTCTCGCTCGTCCCGAGCAGGTAAAACGATAACAAAGATAATTTCTGGAGTGACATGCCATCATAAACTTGATCATACTATTTGTAAAGCATATGTAGAGAATGCAGCGATCAAAACAATGTGTATGACATGAGTAAACAAGTGAATCATAAAGCAAAGACTTTTCATGAATAGCACTTCAAGACAAGCATCAATAAGTCTTGCATAAGAGTTAACTCATAAAGCAATAATTCAAAGTAAAGGTATTGAAGCAACACAAAAGAAGATTAAGTTTCAGCGGTTGCTTTCAACTTGTAACATGTATATCTCATGGATATTGTCAACATAGAGTAATATAATAAGTGCAATAAGCAAGTATGTAGGAATCAATGCACAGCTCACACAAGTGTTTGCTTCTTGAGGTGGAGAGAAATAGGTGAACCGACTCAACATAAAAGTAAAGAGAATGGTCCTCATAGAGGAAAAGCATCGATTGCTATATTTGTGCTAGAGCTTTGATTTTGAAAACATGAAACAATTTTGTCAACGGTAGTAATAAAGCATATGCATCATGTAAATTATATCTTATAAGTTGCAAGCCTCATGCATAGTGTACTAATAGTGCTCGCACCTTGTCCTAATTAGCTTGGACTACCCGGATTATCACCGCAATACATATGCTTTAACCAAGTATCACAAAGGGGTACCTCTATGCCGCCTCGTACAAAGGTCTAAGGAGAAAGCTCGCATTTGGATTTCTCGCTTTTGATTATTCTCAACTTAGACATCCATACCGGGACAACATAGACAACAGTATAATGGACTCCTCTTTTAATGCTTTAAGCATTCAACAACAATTAATTCTTTTCTCATTAGAGATTTGAGGATGTTTGTCCAAAACTGAAACTTCCACCATGGAATCATGGCTTTAGTTAGCGGCCCAATGTTCTTCTCTCACAATATGCATGCTCAAACCATTCAACTCGATGTAGATCGCCCTTACTTCGTACAAGACGAACATGCATAGCAACTCACATGAAATTCAACAATGAGTTGATGGCGTTCCCAGCAAACATGGTTATCGCACAACAAGCAACTTAATAAGAGATAAAGTGCATAATTACATATTCAATACCACAATAGTTTTTAAGCTATTTGTCCCATGAGCTATATATTGCAAAGGTGAATGATGGAATTTTAAAGGTAGCACTCAAGCAATTTACTTTGGAATGGCTGGAAAATACCATGTAGTAGGTAGGTATGGTGGACACAAATGGCATAGTGGTTGGCTCAAGTATTTTGGATGCATGAGAAGTATTCCCTCTCGATACAAGGTTTAGGCTAGCAAGGCTTATTTGAAGCAAACACAAGGATGAACTAGTACAACAGAAACTCACATAAAAGACATATTGAAAGCATTATAAGACTCTATACCGTCTTCCTTGTTGTTCAAACTCAAAACTAGAAATTATCTAGACCTTAGAGAAACCAAATATGCAAACCAAATTTTAGCATGCTCTATGTATTTCTTCATTAATGGGTGCAAAGCATATGATGCAAGAGCTTAAACATGAGCACAACAATTGCCAAGTATCACATTACCCAAGACATTTATAGCAATTACTACATGTATCATTTTCCAATTCCAACCATATAACAATTTAACGAAGGAGAAACTTCGCCATGAATACTATGAGTAGAAACCAAGGACATATTTGTCCATATGCTACAGCGGAGTGTGTATCTCTCCCATAAAGTGAATGCTAGGATCCATTTTATTCAAACAAAACAAAAACAAAAACAAACCGACGCTCCAAGAAAAAGCACATAAGATGTGGCCGAATAAAAATGTAGTTTCAGGGGAGGAACCCGATAATTTGTTGATGAAGAAGGGGATGCCTTGGGCATCCCCAAGCTTAGACGCTTGAGTCTTCTTGATATATGCAGGGGTGAACCACCGGGTGCATCCCCAAGCTTAGAGCTTTCACTCTCCTTGATCATGTTGCATCATACTCCTCTCTTGATCCTTGAAAACTTCCTCCACACCAAACTCGAAACAACTCATTAGAGGGTTAGTGCACAATATAAATTGACATATTCAGAGGTGACACAATCATTCTTAACACTTCTGGACATTGCATAATGCTACTGGACATTAGTGGATCAAAGAAATTCATCCAACATAGCGAAAGAGGCAATGCGAAATAAAAGGCAGAATCTGTCAAAACAGAACAGTTCGTATTGACGAATTTTAAAATGGCACCAGACTTGCTCAAATGAAAATGCTCAAATTGAATGAAAGTTGCGTACATATCTGAGGATCATGCACGTAAATTGGCATAATTTTCTGAGCTTCCTGCAGGGCAGTGGGCTCAGATTCGTGACAGCAAAGAAATCTGGAACTGCGCAGTAATCCAAATCTAGTACTTACTTTTCTATCAACGGCTTAACTTGGCACAACAAAACTCAAAACTAAGATAAGGAGAGGTTGCTACAGTAGTAAACAACTTCCAAGACACAAAATAAAAACAAAGTACTGTAGGTAAAAACATGGGTTGTCTCCCATAAGCGCTTTTTTAACGCCTTTCAGCCTAGGCGCGTAAAGTGTGTATCAAGTAACATCGAGAGATGAAGCATCAACATCATAATTTGTTCTAATGATAGAATCATAAGGTACCTTCATTCTCTTTCTAGGGAAGTGTTCCATACCTTTCTTGAGAGGAAATTGATATTTTATATTACCTTCCCTCATATCAATAATAGCACCAACAGCTCAAGAAAAGGTCTTCCCAATATAATTGGACAAGATGCATTGCATTCAATATCCAAGACAACAAAATCAACGGGAACAAGATTATTGTTAACGGTAATGCGAACATTATCAACTTTACCCAAAGGTTTCTTTGTAGAATGATCAGCAAGATTAACATCCAAATAACAATTTTTCAGCGGTGGCAAGTCAAGCATATTATAAATTTTCTTCGGCATAACAGTAAATACTTGCACCAAGATCACATAAAGCATTACAATCAAAATCTTTAACCTTCATCTTAATGATGGGCTCCCAACCATCTTCTAGCTTTTTAGGAATAGAGGCTTCGCGCTCTAGTTTCTCTTCTCTAGCTTTTATGAGAGCATTTGTAATATGATGCGTGAAAGCCAAATTTATAGCACTAGCATTAGGACTTTTAGCAAGTTTTTGCAAGAACTTTATAACTTCAGAGATGTGGCAATCATCAAAATTCAAACCATTATAATCTAAAGCAATGGGATCATCATCCCCAATGTTGGAAAAAATTTCAGCAGCTTTATCGCAGCAGTTTCAGCTAGCTTTAGCAGCTTCAGCAGTTTTTCGCGCTTTGCATTAGAAGTGGAAACATTGCTAACACCAATTCTTTTATTAGTATGAGTAGGAGGTGCAGCAACATGTGTAGCATTAGCATTACTAGTGGTGGTAATAGTCCAAACTTTAGCTATATTTTTCTCTTTAGCTAGTTTTTCATTTTCTTCTCTATCCCACCTAGCACGCTAGCTTCAGCCATTAATCTTATATTCTCATTAATTCTAACTTGGATGGCATTTGCTGTAGTAACAATTTTATTTTCAATATCCCTATTAGGCATAACTTTCGATTTCAAAAGATCAACATCAGAGGCAAGACTATCAACTCTAGAAACAAGAATATCAATTTTATTGAGCTTTTCCTCAACAGATTTGTTAAAGGCAGTTTGTGTACTAATAAATTCTTTAAGCATGGCTTCAAGTCCAGGGGGTGAATTCCTATTATTGTTGTAAGAATTTCCATAAGAATTACCATAGCCGTTGCCATTATTATAAGGATATGGCCTATAGTTATTACTAGAATTGTTCCGATAAGCATTGTTGTTGAAATTATTATTTTTAATGAAGTTTACATCAACATGTTCTTCTTGTGCAACCAATGAAGCTAACGGAACATTATTAGGATCAACATTAGTCCTATCATTCGCAAGCATAGACATAATAGCATCAACCTTATCATTCAAGGAAGAGGATTCTTCAACTGAATTTACCTTCTTACCTTGTGGAGCTCTTTCCGTGTGCCATTCAGAGTAATTGATCATCATATTATCAAGAAGCTTTGTTGCTTCACCAAGAGTGATGGACATAAAGGTACCTCCAGCAGCTGAATCCAATAAATTCCGCGAAGAAAAATTTAGTCCCGCATAGAAGGTTTGGATGATCATCCAAGTAGTCACTCCATGGGTTGGGCAATTTTTAACCAGAGATTTCATTCTTTCCCAAGCTTGAGCAACATGTTCAGTATCTAATTGTTTAAAATTCATTATGCTACTCCTCAAAGATATAATTTTAGCAGGGGGATAATATCTACCAATAAAAGCATCCTTGCATTTAGTCCATGAATCAATACTATTCTTAGGCAGAGATAGCAACCAATCTTTAGCTCTTCCTCTTAATGAGAAAGGGAACAATTTTAGTTTAATAATATCACCATCTACATCTTTATATTTTTGCATTTCGCATAGTTCAACAAAATTATTAAGATGGGCAGCAGCATCATCGTAACTAATTCCGTAAAATTGATCTTTCATGACAAGATTCAAGAAAGCAGGTTTAATTTCAAAGAATTCTACTGTAGTAGCAGGTGGAGCAATAGGTGTGCATAAGAAATCATTATTATTTGTGGTTGTGAAGTCACACAACTTAGTATTTTCAGCGTTGGCCATTTTAGCAATAGTAAATAAAGCAAACTAGATAAAGTAAATGCAAGTAAACTAATTTTTTTGTGTTTTTGATATAGCAGAACAAGATAGCAAATAAAGTAAAACTAGCAACTAATTTTTTTGTATTTTGATTTAGTGCAGCAAACAAAGTAGTAAATAAAATAAAGCAAGACAAAAACAAAGTAAAGAGATTGAGAAGTGGAGACTCCCCTTGCAGCGTGTCTTGATCTCCCCGGCAACGGCGCCGTAAAAGAGCTTGATGGCGTGTATTTCACACGTTCGTTGGGCAACCCCAAGAGGAAGGTATGATGCGCACAGCAGCAAGTTTTCCCTCGTAAAGAAACCAAGGTTTATCGAACCAGGAGGAGCCAAGAAGCACGTTGAAGGTTGATGGCGGCGGGATGTAGTGCGGCGCAACACCGGAGATTCCGGCGCCAACGTGGAACCCGCACAACACAACCAAAGCTACTTTGCCCCAACGAAACAGATGAGGTTGTCAATCTCACCGGCTTGCTCGTAACAAAGGATTAACCGTATTGTGTGGAAGATGATTGTTTGCGAGAGAAAACAAGTAAAAACAAGTATTGCAGTAGATTGTATTTCAAGAAAGAGAATTGGACCGGGGTCCACAGTTCACTAGAGGTGTCTCTCCCATAAGACGAACAAGCATGTTGGGTGAACAAATTACAGCTTGGGCAATTGACAAATAAAGAGAGCATGACAATGCACATACATATCATGATGAGTATAGTGAGATTTAATTGGGCATTACGACAAAGTACATAGACCGCCATCCAACCGCATCTATGCCTAAAAAGTCCACCTTCAGGTTATCATCCGAACCCCTCCAGCATTAAGTTGCAAAGCAACAGACAATTGCATTAAGTATGGTGCGTAATGTAATCAACAACTACATCCTTAGACATAGCATCAATGTTTTATCCCTAGTGGCAACAAGACAACACAACCTTAGAACTTTCTCACATCGTCCTGGTGTCAATGCGGCATGAACCCACTATCGAGCATAAGTACTCCCTCTTGGAGTTAAAAGCATCTACTTGGCCGGAGCATCTACTAATAACGGAGAGCATGCAAGATCATAAACAACACATAAGCATAACTTTGATAATCAACATAACAAGTATTCTCTATTCATCGGATCCCAACAAACGCAACATATAGAATTACATATAGATGATCTTGATCATGATAGGCAGCTCACAAGATCCGACAATGATAGCACAATGGGGAGAAGACAACCATCTAGCTACCGCTATGGACCCATAGTCCAGGGGTAGACTACTCACTCATCACTCCGGAGGCGACCATGGCGGTGTAGAGTCCTCCGGGAGATGAATCCCCTCTCCGGCAGGGTGCCGGAGGCGATCTCCAGGATCCCCCGAGATGGGATCGGCGGCGACGGCGTCTCGCAATGTTTTCCGTATCGTGGCTCTCGGCATCGGGGGTTTCGTCACGGAGGCTATTTGTAGGCGGAAGGGCAAGTCGAGAGGCGGCACGGGGGCCCACACCACAGGCCGGCGCGGCCGGGGTGGGGCCGCGCCGCCCTAGGGTTTGGCCACCCCGTGGCCCCTCTTCGTCTCTCCTTCGGACTTCCGGAAGCTTCGTGAGAAAATAGGCCTCCGGGCTTTTATTTCGTCCAATTCCGAGAATATTTCTTTACTAGGATTTCGAAACCAAAAACAGCAGAAAACAAAGAATCGGCACTTCGGCATCTTGTTAATAGGTTAGTTCCGGAAAATGCACGAATATGACATAAAGTGTGCATAAAACATGTAGATAACATCAATAATGTGGCATGGAACACAAGAAATTATCGATACGTTGGAGACGTATCAGCGGCCTTTTAACTGGAAAGTGGGACCCACATGCTAATTGGGCCGGCCCACTAACTTCTTGGGCCGGCCCATTTGCTTTAATGTGGACCCCACTTTGTAAATGGGCCGGCCCGATAACGAGAAAGTGGGACCCACATGTCTTGTGGGCCGGCCCTTTTGCCTGTTGACCGGTCAAACGAGTGCATTCGGCCCGGCCCACATGCTTAGTGGGCCGGCCCATTAAAGTTTTGACCGATCAACCTTAGAGGTTAGGCCCGGCCCACGTAACTAATGGACCAGCCCAGCTATATAGTTGACCGGTCAAACTAAGTCAGGCTGGCC
Source organism: Lolium rigidum (assembly GCF_022539505.1). Taxonomy (NCBI): domain Eukaryota; kingdom Viridiplantae; phylum Streptophyta; class Magnoliopsida; order Poales; family Poaceae; genus Lolium; species Lolium rigidum. The sequence goes on along the minus strand of NC_061510.1, from coordinate 272,316,280 downwards.
CGGCCCGCAAACTTAATGGGCCGGCCCGCTTAAGACGTGGCAGGCCTCGTGTGGGCCTACCATCTACCACGGGGTTTCGGCCGGTTAACGCCGTTAAGTGCCAGTTAACGGCGTCTGCCACGTGTCAGTTTGCATGACGTCAGCAGTCAACGGGCTCCCGGAAACACTTGGGCAACGGTCCGATTTTCCGTGGCGGAAGGGCGCCCAAGCGCGACGGACCGAAAAAATCGTCGTAGGACTTTGCTTGACGCAGTTTCGACAACAGAACCCATATCGTCGGGTTAGGCCCATAGGCGACGAAAAATACCCCTTAGCGGACGATTTTGAGACGTTGTCTATCAGAACTTTTCTTGTAGTGTATGTGGTTCATCTCTCTCCTATGTACTTCAATACAATAATCTCATGAGCTGCCTTACATGATTGAGATTCATATGATGATGCTTGTAATCTAGATGTCATTATGCTAGTCAAGTGAGTTTTACCTATGTGATCTCCGGAGACTCCTTGTCCCACGTGTGTAAAGGTGACGAGTGTGTGCACCGTGTGGGTCTCTTAGGCTATATTTCACGAGAATACTTATTCATCGTTGAATGGCATAGTGAGGTGCTTATTTATATCTCTTTATGATTGCAATGTGTTTGTATCACAATTTATCTATGTGCTACTCTAGCAATGTTATTAAAGTAGTTTTATTCCTCCTGCATGTGTGCAAAGGTGACAGGGTGTGCACCGTGTTAGTACTTGGTTTATGCTATGATCATGATCTCTTGTAGATTGCGAAGTTAACTATTGCTATGATAATATTGATGTGATCTATTCCTCCTACATATGCATGAAGGTGACAAGTGTGCATGCTATGTTAGTACTTGGTTTAGTCTTTTGATCTATCTTACACTAAAGGTTACTAAAATATGAGCATTATTGTGGAGCTTGTTAACTCCGGCATTGAGGGTTCGTGTAATCCTACGCAATGTGTTCATCATCCAACAAGAGTGTAGAGTATGCATCTATCTATTCTGTTATGTGATCAATGTTGAGAGTGTCCACTAGTGAAAGTCTAATCCCTAGGCCTTGTTCCTAAATACTGCTATCGTTGTTTGTTTACTATTTTACTGCGTTACTACTGATGCGTTACTACTGCTTGTTTACTGTCCTAGGCAAAGCACTTTTCTGGTGCCGTTGCCACTACTTATTCATACCACCTGTATTTCACTATCTCTTCGCCGAACTAGTGCACCTATTAGGTGTGTTGGGGACACAAGAGACTTCTTGCTTTGTGGTTGCAGGGTTGCATGAGAGGGATATCTTTGACCTCTTCCTCCCCGAGATCGATAAACCTTGGGTGATCCACTTAAGGGAAACTTGCTGCTGTTCTACAAACCTCTGCTCTTGGAGGCCCAACACTGTCTACAAGAATAGAAGCTCCCGTAGACATCAGTCACCTTCGCCTCGGATCCCGTGTCCTCCTCCGCCACCACGCCGCCAAAGTCCAGTCGGAAACACTAGACCCCATGGCCTGGTGGAATCAATATCCGCGAGAACGTGGTACATCAGAGGAATCGGAAAACGGAGCGCACGCCGGAACCTCGTCGAAGCCGGAACGAAGGACGCGAGGAGGATCGACCGCCATCACGGAGAAGGTAGCCACTGAAGCCGGAGTCAGCAGCAGGAAGGGCGCGATGAATCTCAAGGTTGAAGCAAAAGGTCCCACAGGCCCCCTCGCAGATCTCCCTCCCCACCACCTAGTGGAGGAGGTGGAGGCGGAGGCGGAGGCCGAAGATCTCGCTCTCGTTCAATATCCCCCTGCAGTGGCCCGCGTGACGCAAGGGAATGTCTCAACGAATACAGATCTGAATACATTGACGCAAAATGCTTTGGCAGGATGATCCGGGAGGAACCAACGCCAAGAGGCATGAACCTTAAGCTACCCGGAAATCTGAAGCACTACGATGGCAGCGAAAGGCCCGATACCTGGATCGAGGACTATTTCAATGCAGTCAACTTCGCCGGAGGGAACCAGAAAATAGCCTGCCGCATGTTCCAGCTGTACCTTATTGGTCCAGCTCGTACCTGGCTCAGCGACCTCCCGGAGAACTCCATATTTTGTTCGATCTGAAGATCGCCTTCGAGAAGCACTTCGGAGGCACCTACAAGAGACCTGCCACAACAAGCGAAAAAAGAATGATCAAGGCACGCTGAGCTTGGGTTTAAGCAAGACAATTATGTGTTGTTTTGTGACAACTAAAGTACCATCCACCTAAGAAAAAAAAATGCGAGTTTTCATTCGAGGTCGAAGCACATTGAGGTTCCTATCATTAGATTCGAGATGTGCGGAATTCCAAGCAAATGCAGATTGAGAAGATGCACACATATGACAATGGGGCTGATATGTTGACCAAGGTGCTGAAAAGAAGAAAGATCAAGGCACGCTGTCGGCACAGCGGCATGGCTGCTGGTAGGCAGTGAGACCCAACATGATGTTGGGAGGAGGAGTTTTTTGGGCCATGTCCCTTCACATGGAGGTGTTTTATCATCCCAACATCAGCTCGGGAAGTCTAACACGTATCAACCGTTGATCAAAACTCGCATCCAACGGTTGTGCTGCTTCCTTGAGAGGTAGATAAGGAGAAGAGTCCAGCCACCCTTGGTTCCTATGTGTGTGAGAGAGACAGAGCAAGAAGCAAGCCAAAACGTGGCTGCTACTGTGACAGGGTGAGAGGACACAGTAGAAGACCACAACAAAGTGAGAAGAGATGAGGAAGAAGTAGAGGTGAATTTTATCTAGATTTCTAATATATTACCTCGTTGTCTTCAAGCATGTGTTTGGAGGCTGAAATGTTCTTGGATCGGATCCAAACTTGGTGAGCTTGTTCCTTACTTGAGTACCCCGATCATATTTGCTGGTTTGAGATTTGGGTTAGTAGAGAATCCAATTGAGAGGTGTTAAGTTAGTTCGGACTGTTGCAGTTTCAGCATAGAGCAGTTTTGGGAGACGAACAGTTTGGGCAGGCAAACGGTGTTCGACTGAGATTTTTTTTGTTCAGTATGTTGAGAACTCATATGACAGCTTGTTTACCGTATTTTGTGCTGATTGGATATGCAGTTTAAGAGTAGTTTGGTGATTACCGAAGAGGAAAAAACTAGGATATCTTTGCCTTTGTTGTATCTTGCCTCTTGTGATTTTTGTTGTTATTGTTGTTGTTGCCGGTGGGCAACAAGGAGAAGTGTGTTGTAATCTCTAGATATTTTAGAGAAGACTTTGCATCCAGGTTGCTCATAGTGAATATTGTGTGGACCGGTTGGTCCACGCCCGTGGTTTTTTCCTCCTCACTGTGGGAGGTTTTCCACGTAAATCATTGTATCACTTGTGCATATTTGTTTTTCCGCTGCATATCTAGTAGTTGAAGCTATCCTCGAAAGTTTACTATTTTACACAGGAATAGTGGAGCCGTGAGGTTGTCTATCATCCTCTCCGTGTGTCCTGCTCGTGCCCTAACACCATTAACACATAAAAATGCTTTGTACGACTTAAATTGAACCAAATCGGGGTTTAATTGTCTAGTAATACGAATGAAACAACCACCAAACTAGATGTACCTCCAACTCACTAAGGACGCGCCAACCAATCATGCACCACTGATTAGGAGTGTAAATGGGTAGTACCAGATCATAGTTTGGTTGTACGTAGATTGTTTACAATATTGTTCTGAGATTCGGAGCGCTGAATAATAATTGAATGTGGATCGTGGCTATGGATTAGAATAGAAGCGAAGTATACTCGGTACATAAACTTAAATAATCAGATAAACGATTCTCACTATAGATTTATACTTCTAGCAAAACTTCATAGGGATATAAGGGCATCTCCAACCGGGCGACCCATCCCGCGCCCGCGCGTCCGGATGGGTCGAAACGGACAAAAACGCGGCCCAGCGCGCGGACCCATCCCTAAAACGGATGGCCGCGGCGTCCGGGACGACCCAAACCCGGCCCAAATCTTGGCTGGGTTTGCGTGGCACGCGGACGCGAAAGGCTGGTCGCTCGCGTCCTCCCCTTGTCCGCCCTGGCCCGCCTGTCTGCCACCGAAAACACAAGGCCGCCGCACACATCTCCCCACCCGCTCCGCCGCCACCCACGGACCGGCGATTTCGGAGCGCGTCGACGCCGGCCATCATCGTCGAGACGCCGGCAAGCGGGCGGAAGCATAGGTCGAGGTCCCGCGCTGCTTTCGCCGCGTCGTAGCGAAGTCGGAGGACGCCGGCGCCGGCGTTGTTGTCCTCTCACCGTCGCGACACCTCCCGCCGTTCGCAGCTGCGCCGTTTCCGCCGGAGGTGAGCCCTCCTGCACCGTGTTTCCGGACCGCAAGTCGGCTGAGACGGCCATGGCTGCGGGTCCCTAGAGAAGCATTTGGATCGCCTCCGCTGCGAGGTGTTCGTTCAAAAGCTCGAACTAATATGTGTCCCTTTTCAGATCATGGTGGACAGCGACGACGAGTACTACTTCAAGAACTTCATCGACACGTCGTCGAAGAGGAGTCCGACGACGAATTTTTCACGGATGCTGCGGTGCTCATCCACGAGCACATTGTCTCGCAGATCCCCGTGTTCGGGGGTCGTTGCCGGGGCGCGCGGCCGCCTTGGACCGCAAAAGAGAACGCGGCCACGACCAGCTCTACAACGACTACTTCCAACCCAATCCATTGTTCGTGCCGCACTTGTTTCGCCGTCGTTTTCGGATGAACAGGCCGCTGTTCCGCCGGATAATGGATGGCGTCAAGATCTACGACGACTACTTACGTGCGAAAGTGGATGCACTTGGCAAGGTAGGCCTCTCTTCGTACCGAGAAATGCACGGCAGCGATTAGGATGCTCGCATATGGCGTTGCCGGTGATTTCGTAGATGAGTACACGCGCATGAGTGAGTCAACCGGCCTGGAATCGATGTACAGGTTCTGCGGAGCGGTGATCGGTTCGTTCGGAGAACGGTACCTCCGGCAACCAAATGCAGAGGACACGGCTCGTGCTGTTGTCGATCAACGCTTCCGGGGGGTTACTGGGATGCTTGGCAGCATAGACTGCATGGATTGGGAGTGGAAGAACTGCCCCTTTGGTTGGCAGGGGTCATACAGCGGCCATTCGAGGGGTGCACGGTCATTCTTGAAGCTGTTGCTTCCCATGACACATGGATTTGGCACTCATTCTTCGGAATGGCTGGCTCGCACAATGACATCAATGTCTTGCGGCGCTCTCCGGTGTTTGATAGGCTAGCGTACGGTCGGTCCCCCGATGTGGATTTTGAGATCAATGGCCACCACTACACCAAGGGGTACTACCTTGCTGATGGTATCTATCCACCTTGGGCTACACTCGTGAAGACAATCCGAAACCCCAGCTCGGAAGCAGGAGGCAAGGTTTGCCAAAGAGCGAGGAGGCAGCCCGGAAAGATGTCGAGCGGGCGTTTGGCATCCTCCAAGCTCGTTGGGCTATCGTCGGACACCCTGCCGAGCCCGGGATGTGCAAACTCTGTGGGAGGTGATGACCGCTTGTGTAATCATGCATAACATGATTGTTGAGGTAGAGCGGGATGATTCACTCTTTGATAATGAATGGGACGGCCAAGGAGAGTTGGTTACTCCTCAACGTGCTCCGGCATCATTTCAGGACATTCTTCATGCGCACCATGAAATTCGAGATCTAGCTGTACACAACCAGCTTCGGGCTGATTTGGTCGAGCACATGTGGCAGCATGTAGGCAACAATGCTGCAAACAACAATGATGAAGGAGCCTAGAGCATTTTGTATCGTTTCTTCATTTTATTTGAATAATACTTTATCCTTGATTACATGGACTATGTAATGTATAATACATTTAGAGCATTTCAACTATTTTATATATTTTTTCTATAATTTATTTTGCGTTTTTCTAGTGATTTTACAAGAAAAACATACCATGGGGCGCCGCGACCCAAATCGGCGCGTTGGGCGCAGCGCGCGACCCAAACGGACGCGCGGACGCGGGGCACCGTCCGCGCGTCCGCTCGGGCACGCAAACGGCCCAAAACGGACGGCCCAGCGCGTCCGTTTGGGTCGCCCGGTTGGAGATGCCCTAACCCTCCAACCTTGCAGAAATCACTGAGTCCAAAAATAGAGACACAATTAAGACTAAACCCGAAGAATTCACAAGATAATATGAACATAGTTTTGTGTAGCTGGGCCACCAGTCCATTAGTTGTAGAATTCAGAGGCAGGCATGAACTGGACATTTCACTAACTATTAGTTGGGCCAAATTACAATTGAATTATTAGTTGATGAGAATCAGATAATCCCATGCATTTGGAAACATCCGAATAATTGTTACTCCCTCCGTTCCTTTCTATAGTGTCTATAGATTTTTGGTATTTGTTTCAGAATATAAGGTTATAGCTTAGCTTTTTTTCAATTACCCCCTCCCCGTTCAGCTCCCAAATCGTTCATATCCCAAATTTATTAGGTAAGTTAGGAAGATATGAATTTCCCAAATTTACGTTGATCTCAAATCGTTTAGCTAGGGGTCTTGTGTAAAAAATACTCTTGTGCTAATTTTCGTGCCAAAAAACTATAGGCACTATAGAATGGAACAGAGGGAGTACTAGTTTTCGCATAACCTCATGCTAGCTATTTGTTATTCCACGGTGTCGGGCGCCATTTCAGAATTGGGAATCATCTCTAAAACCTGATACGAATTTTTTGAAGTCAATCCGTAGGTGCGAAAATTACAGTGTCAGTTAAAAAAAAAAAAACCTATCTGCACTTCACGACATGTAGGTGTGAGCATAACACCAAATAGGTGTTATATGTGTCACTACGGATCACTCAGTTTTTGTTGATCCAACAGAACATTGCAGCGCTAGTCAACAACTTGTGAACATTGACCGATCATTGCAAAATCAAGCTACACGTCCGTCCCAAAAAGCTTCATCATTAATAAACTGACACCGATGCAACTAGTTAATCCCCACCCCACCCCAGACGAACCTGAACCCTGCGCTGACTCGATCTGCACAATTACAGTTTACAATCAGTGTCTCAGCTGAAGAGGTTCAGCAGCGCAGGGGCCCCAGCCTCCGCGTCGCCGCTGGCTTCCTGCTCGCAGCACGTCGTGGTTGAGTACTCGTCCGACGCGCCTCCGCCGCCGCACCGCCTCTCGCCGCCTAGGGGCGACACGGGAGTCAGGCATAGGTCCAGCTCGCAGGACTGCAGCATCGGCGGCATGAGGTTTATCTGCTGCTGCTGTGCCACGCCCACGCCGCAGTTGTTCTTGCTCCGCTTCCTGGAGGGCGCGGAGGAGGAGTTTTCCGGCGAGGAGTGAAGCGAGGAGGAGCTGCCGGTGTTGGTGCCGACGTTGCCGTAGAGGCCGGCCATGTCGCGGTCGGTGAAGGCGGCCGGCACGGCGGAGAGCGCGCGCAGGGACTCGCCTCGTAGCACGGCGTCCGCCGCCGCCTGGCAGAGGTCCCAGTTGCTCGTCCACATGAGCCCGATGGCGCCGCTCACCGGGTTGATCGTCCGACCGCACGCCTCGTACAGAAGCGACCGGAACAAGGCTGCAATATCCATCAGAAACACGACACGTTAATCACTCAATTACATCTGTATAAACCTTTGCAACTAATTATTTAATTTGATTAATTTTAATCATGTTTAGAAGTTTCAATACAAAATGGCTAAATGACACTTACTTACGCGAGTATACTGACAGTAGTAGGAATGCATGGGCTAGAATGGACTATTCAGCAACGAAGGGGCAAAAAGATATTAATTGACCTCTCGACAAAGGTCGGGAGGCAATCGTCATGATTAATTAGCATATCTCTTACACAACATAACTTTAGTTAATTAAACGAAAGTGTGTGTTTGGCAAAGTGCAATTGGGAGTGGCCAGAAGATTCTCCTGTCCCATGGGTACGTCGGAAGGCCGCATACCGTCCAAAAGAATGATTAAAATAATCCCTAATGATATTTTATGTTCTTAACACTGTCGGCATAGATAGGTTTTGTCTAGCTAGCTAGCTAAGCGGCTAGTCAGCCAGTGTAATCCGGTAAGGTAACATTGTTCAGCTAGACAAAACCAAGGTGAGTGCTTAGTGTAGTTTTTAACTTTTCTTACAGTTGGCCTCACGCTAGCTTAATTACTGATCGGATAAGTGGATAACCACAAACTGTGTACAGCTAGCTAGGTTAGCTAGCACAGGTAAGGTAAGATAAGATGTGTACTAAACTAGTCGTTACTGTGATGAACAACGACGGCCGGCCGGCGCCCCTCGGATAGCCTGAAGAGGTGCCTTCACATTCTTGACAGCCTATCTGCCGGCCGTTCCAAATATCCGGAGAGAGGGACGATCGCATGCTTAAAACAAAAGCTAGCTAGCAAGGTGGCGTAGGTAGCATATTATGCAGGTTTAATTATTGTATGTCTGTAAGGACGACGAACCTTGGCGGTGGTGCAGCGGGACGGCGGCGAGGGAGGCGACGAGGCCGGCGCGGCCGAAGAACTTGGCGACGAAGACGGTGGCGTTGGCCTGCGGCTGCGCGCCGTCGATCCACTCGATGCTGGGCCGCAGCACGCAGGCGTCGCTGCACCCCTTGCGCAGCACGCGGCAACCGTTGCAGCTCATCCTCTTCCGATCAACTCAGTCCAACCTCAAATCGATCGGTGGATCCTATATGTATATATAGGTCGACGTTCGCCGGCGCGTGCGTGCGCGGGTGGTCGGAGCTGAGCTGAGCCTGCCGTGTGGGTCGAGCTGGTGGCTGAACTTTGCTGGACGTCGTCGGGCGATGTGCGGCAGAGATCGAGGTAGAGTAGCTAGCGGAGGAGAGCGGAGGCGGCCGGGGAGCTTATATATAGAGGTGGAGTAGACGAGGGGGTGAGCTAGTGCAAATATTATGTGCCGGCAAGTGGCTGGGGTCCAAGAAGAGAAATATTTGGTATGTATTGGCCATTGGGGTTCCAATGACATTGGGCGGTTGGCGACTCCGGGTTGCCGCGATAGCCATGGTCCGCATTAGTCTTGCTTCCCCAGGATCTTCTACGCCCCATTCTCTTGTACCCTAGTATGAAATTCAAGAACAAACTGTACACTATACTTAACACTATTTGTTAACGGTGTAAGGTCTATTTCGGGATTATTTCCTAGGGTCATAATAAAATTTGGATAAAGTTATACTTTTTGAAGTGTAATTTTCAGAAGTTATAATTGGGTCACGTGAACTTTTATGTAGTACTAGCAACCCTCTCGCAATGTATATTTCATGACCAAACACTCTTATTATAGCATATGTATTAAAAACCATATCTCTAAAGTTACCACCACCACGTTATAGGCAAAAAAAGGGGGCTCTAGGCATGGATAAATGCAAGCAAAAAACCGATTGAGTGGTACTCCCTCTGTTCGGGGTTATAAGGTCTGAGTGTCAATTTGATAAGATCAAGAAAGCCCATAACTCACCTCATTAATTACTACATGCATAAATAGTTTTATACACATGAGAGAAGAGAGAGGAAATAGGACATGCATTGGGCGAAAGAGAACACTAAATGAGATAGATCTTATAATTCCTAACAGTTTTAAAAGATCTGGGGCTTTGTAATCCCAAATAGAGGGAGTAACTAGTTTGGGTTGATTAGTAAAATAGTTATGCTAGAAGCATGCAATTATAAGGATCGAATTAAATTGGGACCGTAGATGAAATTTGCAGATGTCTTGGATAAATAGTAGCACACCCAACTAGTGTTTTTTGAGCATTGGAATTTCGTAGAGCTCTTTACGTAATCCTTCAACTATTAAGATCCGTTTGTACGAAAATTCGACAACCAACACTTGAATTTGGACCGTGAAAGATATGCTCTATATAATCTGATAGAGAAAGTACATTATTAAGTGAATCAAAAAAACGAGCTCGTAAATTGTGTGACGATCAATGGTAGACTTTCTTGTCGTCCTCTTCCAAACACAAGTCTATGAAAAAACGTAAAAACTTGAAAATATACCGAATAGAAATGTCAGTGCGTGTATAATCGTACTAAAAGATCAAGAAAACACGGGAAAGAAGAACCCTTTGGAATGTACTAAGCTCAAAGGGAGAAGGGAGGAGAGAAAGACACATGATGCATGCGAACTTTTGGAGCATGGATATAAATTTGATGATTCCGTGTACTTAATTTTGAGAAAAATCGAACAAAATGAAAAAAAAAACATTATGCTCCCTTCGGTTCATAAGTGTCGTTGATTTTGCGAGTCATTAATTTTTTCCATCTTGTGGAGGTGAAGTTGAGTGAATGGGCTGCTTTCATCAACAATTTCCTCTTGCTCTTGCCATTAATTCCAGGATGCCGTGTGCTCATTCTCAGTTTTGCCGGAACATCAGTTTGCGCCGGTTACGATGTGAGACCACATTTTGTCCACATAAACCGCATTGTATGCGTTTCTGCCTGCACCAAAACGCATGGCTGGGTGGAGGCAGAGAATCCTACCACCAGTGGAGTTGAACGCTGGTGTGTGATTAATTTAAGCCATGGAAGGGAGCTTATGGATAGGAACAAAGGTAGCTAGCGGAGGCAAAGCGGGAAGAAAGAAAGAAAGCTGGAGTAATGAAAGCAACGTCCGGGGGCCCCGGGGCCGGCGGGTGGCCGTCGTGAACTGCCTCGGCTGGCTCCGGCCTTTCGCTGCCGCCAAGGGCCGAGGTCGCCGCTACGCTCCGACCACCACCTCCTCCAACATCTCCGGCTCCAGCTGCATGCCTGGCCTGGCCCTTCGAACTGATTCACCCGTACATTCCCTCCTCCCTCCCGGATCGTTGGCTCCTCTCGCGTATCTGGCGCAGGTGCAACTAGCTGCTAGTTTATGATAATCTATTGCATAGGCTTTTCCTTTCGGCTGCCCATTTTCTTGTGTGATAGTAGTACAAGTGGTGGGGGCATATCTTAATTCGAATGCCTTTAGTTTGGAGTAGTGGCAGCGACATGCCTTGTTTTTTCTCGTCAAGGTAATTGCGCAAACCACCAACAACTTATGCTTATAGTTGCGCTCTAACTACATATTTTACATGTTTTCTTATGGATCAGCAAGTATTGTGTGTAATAGGTTGTACACAAGTCCAAATCTCAGCTTAAGTTGATTAGCAGCAGGGGCCATGAGTCAGTGATTCAGTTGGTTGAAGAAGTAATTAACAAATTTTCATCAAATCTTGGTTAAATCTGTAAACGCTGTCAAATGGTCGATCCAAATTATTCTACACTTTGATAGATTAGTGGAATGTTTTATAATTTGTCACACTTTTCTCCGATCCTCTATTATTTACCACATGACCACCACATGTGAGTGGCAAATAATAGAGGTGTAAAACAAAGTATGGCAAATTATAAAATACATGTATATTTTCAGTTGGTGATATGTGGACCTGCAATGGAAAATACCACTTGCTAGTGGGTCCTAGTTGGTAGATACCTTGCTAGTCAACTAAATTTTAAATTTATACCTTTGTTCATTTTGTTAGACAAATAGTTTTCAGTATGTAAAGAACATATAAAGTTAGGATATGGTGTTTGGACTCATAGGTCTAGATGCACCTATGATTAAAAAAATGTCTTTCCAAATTTCAAACAATTTAAGATAATCTCGTGCTTACATCCAGACATTTTATGTTTGTACAAAAAGTTATATTAACTTGCAATGGAAAATACCACTTACTGGTGGTGCTAGTAAAGTAAATTTATAATTTTAGACCTATATGCAGTTCGTCATATAAATAGTTTCTAGTATGTAAAAAACAGATAAAGTGAGGATATGGTGTTTGGGCTAGTAGCTAGGTCTAGATGCATCCATTGTAAAAAAAATGCATTTAAAATTTTGGACTATTTTTCATGAAATTTGTGTGTTAACATAGAATGCCTGAATTTACACCCGAATTTGAATCAAGAATTTTTAAACACTTTAAGATACTCAGGAGTATGTTTTTAGGCAGTGACTGCATTCTACACATATGAGCTAAAATAGATGTCAGGATAAAGTGTGTACGGTCATCTCCAATGGACCGACCCAAAATGGATATCAAAAGTAACCGCGAGCGTCCGTTTGCGTCGGCCCGCAAACACTAAATCGTTTGTATAGGGCCTCCGCGTCCGTTTGCCTCGGGGGTAGGACTAGCGGGCCGATGTATTTTTTTCCTTGACGGCATTAAGGTCGGTAATGGCGGTTTAATGTCTCGTCGAGGCATGCTGTCGATTACCGGTTCCCGCGCAGGGGTCGGTGGTTCTCGCGCGTGGCCAATAGATTAGCGCGTTTTTGGCGCCGTTTCGCGCGCACAGGAAGCGGCTTGCGCGCGATCGGTGTTTCCCGTCCCACCGTGCTTATATATGGTCGACACTAGCGGGAGAGAGGGGCACACCTCAATACCATAGAAATCGTCGATGATCAAGCACAACCACACCTATGTTCGCCTTGTTAAGATGGCCCGGATGATCCGGACCTCGCCGCCATCTACGCGGCGGAGGCGTTCGTGGAGGAGCAGACCTATGTTCTAGGCCTACCAACTAGAGGCGGAGGCGGACGCGGAGGCAGATGTTGCGCAGGCTATGGCTAAGGCGGCGGCATTAGACACGCAGGAGTCGGTGGCGACCATGTCCCACCTTCAGGCGGAGCTCGCAGAGGTCAGGGCGGAACTCGCAGCGGCGAGGGTGGTGATGGCGGCAACCAGAGCCGACCTGGTGGTTTCTGCGATTTCCTTTCGCACGCGTATGGTATGTGCTGACTGTGCATCGTGTGGTTCCTGTTGCTGCTGGTCGACAGGAGTGCGGCGTGACGTGCGCCATCGGCGCCAAGGTCATGTCGAACGGTCGATCAATCACGTCCAGATATGGCGCACGGTTTTTTTGCTATATGTGGATGGAGTGGAGTGGAGGGCCGTGGCAACTGGACCGCGCGAGCGAGACGAGATACGAACCGGATTCGCTTTGACTCTGGCTAGCATGCTGTTTTTTCGGACCGAGCAGTTTCCGTTTTTTCTTCTACGGAGTATTATTTTTAGAAAGTGAGTTGAGCAGCTTGGATCCCGCATTAGCTTCCCGGGCTGGCACTTGATCCGGCGGGTCTCCAGGCCGGGCCGTGGGGTGGCCTGGCCGGCCCTTGATTGCCTCTCCACGATGCTAAAACTTCTTGCCGTGTTTCAGTCAGAGTTGTCTGCATACAACATGACGGTGCGTAACGGTGAGCTTCGGCAGTTGTTTTCGAGCTACCTGGAGGCTATGCCATACCACGCAAGTTTGGCCCTGGCAGATGACCTGCATGTCGGAGTAACCCACGTACAAATCATGCAAATTGACGAAATTTTCATTTGAACTTGGACAAATTTAAATTCTAGCTAATTAAAATGAAGGCGAACTAGTATGAATCATTCATAACTTGGTTTCTGGCACGTTGGCATGACACTTATCCAGCATTGAAGGCCTAGGTTCGAAGGTAAGCATTTAAGCAACAACTACGACTACCGCAAAAAAAAAAAAGGAAAACGCTTCAAATCACCCGGGGGATCGCGCATCTTTCCGTTTCTTCTCAACAATTAGTGTACCTTTTCCCCGCGCACACACGAATCAAATCACTTTGGTGCCATGGAGGTCGCCATCCAACCAACCGCGCCGCCGCCTTTCTCCATGGACTCATGACCGGCCTCAGCGCGTCGCCCTTCTCCATGCGCTCATGCCCGGTCTGCACGCCGCGGCCCGTCTCTGTGGGCTTATGGCCGGCCTCCGCGTCACCGCCATCAAGGCGCTCCAAGTCACACCGGCCGTCGGTGTTGGCCTGTTCCCCGCCGGTGTCACCGCCGAGGACGACGCTACAGAGTAACATGGGGCCACTGCCGCTGCGAGCCATTTTCCCGATGACGGCGACAGTGCAGATGGGCATCTGAATCCTGATGGGATTGCCAGCCAAGTCCGCTTCATTTGGTATCGACCTTCGCGGCCGACGGCACCGTGGGAGGTGTAGCCCCGTCCTGCGTGTACGTCGGGCTGCTCCTTGGTCATCTCCGGCGCCATCCACTCTGTCCTCCATTTTATTCTTCATAGGACACTTTGTTTTGCTAGCATTTTTTTTGGCTACGATGTCTCCCGAGAGGTCTCCAACAATCTCCGTTGAATCCCCAGCGAGATCTATGTTTTTTTGTGGGTGAACCATTTTTTGCTACAATGGGGTTGATGTTGCTGCAATGATGCTTTTATGGAAGCAAAAAATGAAATTTTAGGTGAAAATAGATTTTGCTAGAAATGAAACATTTTTTTATTATATTAATATATTACGGAAGCAAAAGTCTGGGACACGTGTCACGCTCTAGACCCGGGGGATCAAAATTTTGATTCCCCAAGGGACGCCCAACAGTTTCCAAAAAAATACGACTATGATTGGACTTCAACTTTGGACCTACCGGATGAAAACATACATGCAAACCATACCGTACCAAATCTCGTTTATTCGCGTGCATTCCAATATATTTTACCTTGTAATTTGAAATCTAAAGAAATAGTGTGAATGAAACCCGAATATTTCGCTGGTCCACAAAATATACAAAATTTCTGAAAATTTCGATGAAATTTTGAACATTCGGTCCTACATGTCTGACCCTCCTTATGTTTTGAGGTCTCAAAAATGGAAACTGAAAGTAAATGTAGCCTCAGATCTTTTTGCACCTTAACCGATGGGGAAGTAGTCCATGGGAAGAGAGTTAAGGATGTCATCCTGCCAGCGAACAGTCGAGCAGGCGGGCACCGTCTGTCATTATTATCTGAGTGTGAGGAGTGTAGAAAAGAAATTGCCTACTGGATTTAAAGAACTTAAGGGGAACACTTGTCTTTCTATTTGCCAGCTCATCCTCTCTTTAACGAAATCGTGAAAGCCAAGGGGGCACATGCCCCCCCCCCCCCCCCACCCCCCACACACACGCGCGCACACATTTTTTTACCATACATTGAGAAAAGAAATTAAAAATCCTCTCATCAAATCTTTGCTGAATCTGAAAAAGCTTCCAAACGGCTGATCCAAATTATTCTACACTTCCGTACATTAGTTGGATATTTTATAATTTGCCACGTTTTTCTCAGATCCTCTATTATTTGCCACATGATCACCACCTCTCATTGTCACTGACATGTGGAGGTCACGTGGCAAATAATAAGAGCATCTCCACCGGTCATCCCCAAAAATGGGCCGGCATGCACACCGGCACCAGGCTATGGGGAGCGCCCGCTGCATGCATTTAGCATTTGGGGACCGTGTCTCACACCAATTAACCCAATAGAGACGCCGACACCATGCATGCACATGCAAGTGGGGTAGAAAAAGTAGAAGAGAGGAGAATCTTTAGAGGGATGCATGCACATGCAAGTGAGGTAGAAAAAGTAGAAGAGAGGAGAATCTTTAGAGGTCTGTGTCACATGCAAGTGGGGCGCATGCAACTTTTCAGCAGAAATTGGACGCCGACGCTCCCAATCGGCTCCCTTCGCGAAGGGATTGCTGTGGGCGTGCCGATGCTTTTATTGGGGTCTAAAAATGGCCAGCGCTTTTTTGGAACCGTCGGTGTAGACACTTTCTCTCTAAGATTCCAAAGTGCTATTGGGAGGGCTATGTGGAGGACCGGTGGAAATGCTCTAAAGGTGTAAAGAAAAGTGTGGTAAATTATAAAATGCACACATATTTTCAGCTGATAATATGTAGACCTGCAATGGAAAATACTACATGCTGGTGGGTCCTAGTAGGTAGATATGTTGCTAGTCAACTAAAATTTTGAATCTATACCTTTGCGCATTTTCTTACAGAAATAGTTTTGAGCATGTAAATAACATATGAAGTTAGGATTTGGTGTTTGGACTCATAGCTAGGTCTAGATGCACCTATGATTAAAAAATGCCTTTTCAAATTTCAAACACTTATTTTGAAAGATAATCTGGTGCTTACATCCGGACACTTTATGTTTGCACACAAAGTTATATCGATATGCAATGGAAAGTACTCCCTCCGGTCTTTTTTAATTGACTCAGATTTAGTACAACTTTGTATAAGTTTGAGTCAATTAAACGAGAACGGAGGGAGTACCACTTAATGGTGGTGCTAGTAAAGTAAATTTATAATTTTAGACCTATGTGCTATCTGTCATATAAATAGTTTCTGGTATGTGAAAAAACAGCTAAAGTGAGGATATGGTGTTTTGGCTAGTAGCTCTAGATGCATCCATTTGTAAAAAAAAAATGCATTTTCAAATGTTAGACAATAATTTTCGTGAAAGTTTGTGTGTAAATATAGAATGTCTGGAAACATTAAACATTTTAAGATACATGTTTTTTGGACAGTGAATGTGTCTGCGCCTACGAGCCAAAATTGATTTGAAGATAAAATGAGTAGTTTGTGCAAGAACAAGAGCAACGGTAGGTGGTTTCTGCGATTTCCTTTGGCGCACGTACGGTATGTGCTGACTGTGCGTCGTGTGGTTCCTGTTGCTGCTGGTCGACAGGAGTGCGGCGTGACGTGGGCCGGCGGGCCAGTGGAATGCGAATGGGAGTGACAAGTCAGGTCGGGTCAGTCGATCAATCACGTCCAAATATGGCGCACGGTGTTCTTGCTATATTTGTGGATGGAGTGGAGTGGAGGGCTCTGGCTGGAACTGGATTCGGGAGCAGCTTGGGTCGCGCACTATCTTCCGGGCGGGCCGTGCTCATGACAAGGGGATCTGGCCCATTGATTGCCTCTCGAGTCTCGAGTCTCGACTATGCTGCTGGCAATTTTTTTCTTTTCATTTCCCACAAACGCCTCCAACAGGAGCCGGATTTCTATCACCAGGCGATGATTCTCTGACATCCGCTATATATTTCTCTTTGGAACGCACAATATCTGCTGCTATTAGTTTGAGGTACGACCAGTCCAAATATCCAGGTGATAGACATAATGATTCCCATGCTGCATCGGTTGGTATCTCTACCAACTGCATGTGTAGCCTTGTAGCGGTGCGGCGCACCAAAAACCGTTTTCATGCCATGTAGATCCAGATGAATGGTTTGCATAGAATTATATGCTCCATTCAACTAACTTCTAATCTAGATAAACATGCGTGAACATGGACTAAAGATGGGATTTTCACCGTGAGATACCTTTACAAACAGCTTTGCAGCAATGGAGTTGATAGATCATTTAAGCACCCATGGAAAGCCAAAATACCTTTAAAAATCAAAATTTGGCTCTAGCTGATCTGGTATAATGCTATTGCCACTAAAGATAACATGGTGAAAAGGAAATGGTCGGGAAACATAAAATTCCAATTCTGTAACAATGAAGAATCCATTCATCATCTCTCTTTCACCTGGGATGCAACAAAGTACGTGTGGAGCTGTGTGGCCAAATCCATTGGTGTATCAGATAGACTCGCCTCCTTCTCCCAGTTCTTTTGGTGGTTTCCTCGACATGTCCCTGCTAGCCGCAACGTCCAGATAGCCGGCAGAGCTGCCATTTGCTGGGCAATCTGGAAACCGAGAAACAAAGCTTGCTTCGACGGGAAGCTTATCAAATCCCCTATTGAGCTAATTTGTTATTTTATTGTCTTTATGAAATATTGGGCAGGTTTAAATAATGATGCAAATTAGGTTGCGTTTCGAGCTAGCGCGGAATCACTTGTTGCTATTGCCATGGCGGCGCATGAGGCAAATCCTCCCCCTAGAGAAAGGGAAAGATTGGGTCCGGGGACGTCCTCTCCTAGTCCTGATACTTGAACGGATCGATCTACGCGCGACAACTGATCACTCCCTCCACAAGATGAAGCAATGGCTTTTGTGTCTCTCGCAAATTCCCGCTCTGTCTGTTTTGGGGTTTGCTTTGTTTCCTCCAGTCAGTCCTCTTAGTGAACTCCTGGTAACATCTAGTTTTTTGCTTCCTGAACTCTTCGCGGTGGAAGCCATGTACACTAGTAGTAGGCGGTGTTTTTTCCCTTTCCTTGTTTTTTTTAATTTGCACCTGGAATGCTTGAGTGTTTGCCTTTCCGTTATGCTAAGTAATGGAAACCGATCCCACTGAGGTGGGTTTCGTGTGGAAAAATGCCACGGAGGAGGATAATGTGCAGTTGCTTCATCCTTTGCCACAAAGGAGGATAATTTTTTGTTTGAATTTGGATAAATTTGAATTCTAGCCAATTACTATGAAGCCAAAATAGTATGAATCCTTCATAAATTGGTTTCTGGCCTGCTGGCATGACACTTGTATCCAGCCTCGGGGCCTATAGGCTCGAAGCTAAAGCAATAAAACACAAATTACGACGATGATTTGGACTCCAACTCTAGACCTACTCGATGAAAACATGCAGGCAAACCATACTGTAACAAATCATGTTTTATTCGTGTGCATCCCGATGGCTTTTTACCTTATAATTTCAAGTCTAACGGAATAGTTCGAATGAAAACTCAAATATTTCGTTGACCCTCAAAGTATACGGAATTTCAGGAAGTTTCGACGAAAATGTGAACACTCGGTCCTACATGGGCCACCTGAAGTTTCGAGGTCACAAAAAGGGCGTAGAAATAGATAAAAATTCTTGAATAGAAATTGAACAGAAATGTGTTTTCGATTCCTTCAGAAATAATAAGATCTTTGGCACGCCTTAAACAATGGGGAAGTAGTCAGTAAGCCTGCGAGGAAGGGAGTGGTAGCTACTACTAATCCTTTGTCAAAGAGCCGAGCAAAACGACACCGCTTATCATTATTTTGTCATTATTTTATGAGGGCATCTCCAACAGTTTGACATAAACTAACTTTCTGTGTTCATTTTAGTCCGCATGGATAAAAAAAGAGTCTGCCACCAGGACAACGGCCCGACCCAAAGTCACTGGTATATCCCTTTGGATGCATTTCTGGACTATATTTGGGGCAGGTTTGTGTCCAAGCGGACAATGTCTGCGTGTTCCTATATATGTTCGTTAAAAAATGTCTCCTCCTATCTCTCCTCCCTAAATTAACGCTCGGTACATATGATCTGCTCTTGCCTGTCATGTGTCAACCACACAAAAGGCATCTTACCTCTCTCTACTTTCCTAATTAATGCATCGTCTTTTCCCATATCAGATGCGGTCAAAAGAAAAAAATAGTTATTGGGTTTACCCAAACGAACAAGTTGAGAAAAGGAGCTAATATTGTGTCTATGGCCCGTCGCAAACAAACCCAAATCATGTTCAACATACGTGAAGCCGCTGGAGAGCCCTGATTGTGTGAAGAGTGTAGAGAAGAAATTGGGGAATATTTGGTACATCATACGAAATTGCAGAAACGGTTTTTGTATTTACTATGCTTTGGCAAAAGGTTGTGAAGTAGACCTGCGTCTTAAGCGAATGGGGCTTGCCTGCGTCCAACTCTTGCGACCATCGGGAGTAACGGGAGCCGCTGCTTCAGGCCATGTCGTCGTCGTTCGTCAGTGACGGCCGCTGAAGCACGTAAACGTACTTCATGGGTCCGCTATCCAGCTGGGAAAGAACACTCATGCTGGCCACGTCTTCATGGCGGAAAGCCGGCCACCGGTGGCTCTCTCTGGTATACATTTGTGTACGGGAAGAAAGACAGTACTCAGTGGGACCTGTATTTGCGTATTTGTTAGTATCCCTAATATTTTGCAACAAAACACACGTACGCATACGGCAAACGGCAGAGAGCTCATGATGGGCGCCACGTGCTCTACGCGCACGGTTGGTTGCACGAGTTGGGCACAGGCAAGCCCCGTCTCTCTTAGGGTACAATAAGCGATACTTATATACGAATTCCCTCCTTGGCAATCGATCGCTCGAGCGAGCGATTCCTGTCGGCGCGGAGCGCTCGCGCGGCAGCGCGAAGGCAATTCCCTTTTCGCCGCGTCACGTCTGTCACGCTTATTTTTATTTTTGGTAACCGATCGACTTTCCCTTTTCGGCCCGTCGTTTTCGAATTATTTCAAATCGATTTGGTGTTCCCCTCCTTCCGCCCGTTATCCTCTCTCCCCTGTTATCGTCCCATTCAGCCCTGACGGAGAGGGCGACGGCGACGGCGGAGTCGACGCTCCGATTCCTTGTGGCTAGTGCGTGACCTAGATTTCTCCTGCCCTCAGTTCACTAGCAAGGTCCAGTCGATTTCGGCGCTGTAAGGTTAGTATTCGAACTGGATCTAGTGGGGAGATCTGGGTCTCGCCGGCCGGTTTGTTTGTCCGGCGAGGGATTGTTTTCCACCGTGGATTTATTTTCTGATGGGTTTTTTGTTTGTCTGGCGATGGATTGTTCCGGCGAGGGTTTGTCTTTTGGGTGGATTTTGTTCTCCGCCTAGGTTCCTGATCCGTCTCTCGGTTCACAAACCTCTGTTATCTGGGTCTCGCCGGCTGGTATTGTTTTGTGCGGCGAGGGATTGTTCCACCTTGGATTATTTTTCTGATGGGATTTTGTTTTTGTCCGGCGAGGGATTGTTCCGGCGAGGGTTTGTTTTTTGGGTGTATTTTGTTCTTCGCCTAGGTTCCTGCTTCGTACCTTGTTTTCACAAATCTCTGTTATGGGATCGGCTGTAAATTGCGTTTTCACTATTTCAATGTTCATTGTAGTTATGATTTTTGGCCTGTTGCACTGCTTTTTGTCCATAATTTCTATGGTAATTGTAGCAGGAGAAAGCAGAGATCATGGGACTTGTTTTCTAGGGGTTCACAAATCCCTGTTATGGGGTTTGTTTTATCAACCCACTTATTCATTTTTCATCAACAAGTATCTCAATGTTTAACCAATAGATACGTTCTGAAGTTACCCACCTCTTTTTTTTCCTGTGTTTAGTGAATGATGAACTCATTTTTTGTACTCCTGCATATGTTTTTTTTTTGTTTTGATGCTGATTTCTTCCTTTTTACAGTGGTGATTCTTGGTTGGGCTTGATATATTAACCAACGCATTGTTATTTTGATTTCACAAAGAGTTTTTCTCATTATCATGGCATCTGTTTTTGTATTGCAGCGTTGTTGTTTCCATGGCGGGCAGCAAGAAACAAGGTGGTGATCATCTAGGTGTTCGCAAAATGCCCAATGCTAGTGAGCGTGCTAGGAATCGGGCCTCTCCTTTTCCTGTTGTCAGGTTATATGAACATCTAAGTTCTGATCAGAAGAACTCGATTGGGGCTATGGATCTTGGTTCAATGCTTGACATCAAGTGCCATGTTCTTCACAATCCATTGATAAGCTGGCTCGCTCCTTTGTATGATAGTCATTCTCGAGAGTTTGTCATTCAACGGCGTGGTAGAATCCCTCTCAATGCTGATTCCATTTACCGCACACTCGGTCTTCCGCGGGGGGATATTCCTGTTGTGTATGCAATGGATTCTGTCATAGAGGCTCGTCTAGGTCCTTTGTTATTTCCTAGCCATAGCAGCACGCCGAAGATTACTGGTGTGTTCACAATGCTGTCACAGATGACTCAGTATGATGACATTTTCAAGCAAGTTTGGATGATGTATCTTGTCTGTACTTTGCTTGCACCAATAACGTCTAACAAAGTCAGCAACAGATGTTATCCTATACTGGTATATGTGTTATCCTCTAGTTTTTTAAAAAATCATTCAATTGTTTAGCATTTTTTTATTAATATATGTGCTTGTTTTTATCAATATATGTGAATAATCATTTTTACGCGGTGTTTACATTATTTTTTTGTAGGACAACATTAGCAATGTCAGGAACATGAACCTTGTCAGTTTGTGTGCGACAGATTGCATGATGAGCTTTGTACTGGGAAGCCTTCTGGAGGCTGCCTGTTCCATATTCAGTTACTGTATGTTGACTCTTTGGATATTAGCTCTCTTAACCTTGACCTTCCAGATGGTAGATTTGTTGCTAATATATGGTCAAAGAAAGATGTTGATACTGTGCTTGATGCTGACTTGAAGAGGGATGGATCTGGTTATGGGAATCTCGAGGTTAGTTAATCTTTTTGTGTTTCTCATGTTATGACATGAACTTTGTGGTCGATTTTGTGCAAGCTGATGCATTTTTTGTTTTTGTTTTGTCACTAATATCAGTTGAAGCCACACCTTGCTATAAATTTCAACTTGTTTGGAGGTGCAGCTAGCTTTGAAAGATGGGTTGAAACGAATACTGCACCTAACTGCCCGAAAAATGTATGATACAGTGATAAGTTTTTTTATTTTAGTTTTTTGTTTTTCAATTTTGTATGGTACCATTACATTTTTTTAGTATATCTCTTTTTTTAAATGATTTTTTCCTTTTTCATTTTTTGTGTGTTGTTTTTTGATGTAGCGTAAAGACAAGGTTGCTAGATTAATGGGTGAGTTTGCTTCTGGTCTCACTGCTCTAATGAGTAAGCTTGTGCAAGGTTTGACTGAAGTTGATGATGATGAAGTTGTGGATACTGCAAAATTTGATAAGACATTACGCTCTCAAATCGTTGCCTCTCGTTCATCGCATGATGGAGGTGCTGCAAACACAACCTCTCCTATTGCGCAATCAACTTATGATCGTCCTGCTAAGATTGTAGGGAAATCACCAATACGCCGTCTGAAGAATGTGCCTTGCAACCAAAGTGCTGATGCTACAGATGTTGGGGGGGATGTGCCTTGCAAGCAGATTGCTGATGTTACAGATGTCGGAGGGGATGTCCTTTGCAACCAGAGTGCTGATGCTACAGATGTCGGAGGGGCTATTACTGCTGATCCATTGAATGTTGTTGATTCCGTTTCATCACCTGTCTTTGAGCAAACTAATGTTCTGGCCGAGGCCCGTGTTGTTGAGCAAACTCGTGTTACCAGGTCTGCTGCAAAAGCAGCTTGTGGTGCCAAAGCGCCATGTCAAACTGATAAGGTACCTGTTGTCAACTTCAGTGACAATATGTCTGACGGCGAGAGTTATCATTCTGGCAATGACAGTGATTATGTTGATGAAGCCGTTGCTGCTCGCTTTGTTATTCAAAGCAGACGTCATGTGGATGGAGGTGAGCATGGTGATACCGTGTTGTCGGAATGTGCAGCAGTGCCAAGCCAGACAACTCTTTCTGGTGTTGCGACAGTTGTTCCCGGTGTTTCTCCTGAACTGGTTTCCAGCAGTGTACCCATGGATATTGATTGTGCTGTTGCGGAACCATCTGATGCTGATGCTCTAGTACGTTTTATGGAAACTGATATCACTGTTGCATCAGCAGATAATAGGATTGTGTTTCAGGGTCTTGAAAATCTTGCAGAAACTGCTGCTATGCATATTGATGGTGTTGTTGATGAGCACTACAAGAAGAACCCACCTACAACAACACATACTTAGCAACCAGTTAACTACTCGTTGCAAAACTTTACCGTAGATACATATGTATGCGTTGCAGGCTAATCCGTTGTCCAGTGTAGATGCCTAATCCAACTAAGCACGTCCAGTACATCAATCAACCGGTAAAAATTAAATATGGGCCTTAGCCCACTAAGCACCACTCCCGTAATTAACCCCACCATGCCACACGATGATGATGCCAACGAACGCACGCACCTCGCCTCCTCTAACCTAGCCGCCTCCGTCCGTCTCTCTCTGGGCGCCCTCGGCAGTTGGCGGGCATGGCCTCCATCGCCGGTGAAGCACCTCATGGCTCATGCTGATACTCATATTGCTGGGAAGAGGAGCGGGTCTGCGG
Source organism: Lolium rigidum (assembly GCF_022539505.1). NCBI lineage: Eukaryota > Viridiplantae > Streptophyta > Magnoliopsida > Poales > Poaceae > Lolium > Lolium rigidum. The sequence continues at coordinate 272,292,600 of NC_061510.1, read as the reverse complement.
GGAGGTCACGAAGGTCTGATATAATCATGGATTTGGATTCGTGCACCGCGAGATCCCATTACGGATCAGCTGGATTTGTATAGTTCCGATCTAAAATTCCCATTCTATGTTTCTCATCTCCAACCTGATAACCCATGTTTTCCACTTTCCAGTGTTACAAGGGATCACGGTGTGGAGTCTGCATGGCGAGGCGATGTAAAGTCATCAAAGAATCCACCCACGTATGAGCCTCCGCTCTCCCTGCTATGGATGATTCATTTTATTATTTTGCATCTTTCCTCCGCCGCCCGACGACACCAGGGACGCGCCTCTGCCGCGCCAGGAATGCAACGGGCTGGCCTCAATTGCGGGAAGCAGATGAGATCGTGGATCAATGACCCCCTGCGTCAGGAGTCGAGGAGCATCCATGGGTAAATAGCAGGCAGCAAAACGCGATCTAGTATCAACAAGATAGTGAGAATTTTCATTTCACAAAGTCATTTTCGTTTACAGCTTCTTTTCAGGCAGAAGGTACTTGGAACCCAACGGAGGTCTGAATTCTGAAAGAGTATGAACGACAAACACCTTACAGCAGAGATAAATATTGCCGCTTTGTAGGCAAATGCTCCAATCCCTGGGACGACGATGAGAAGAACAAGAATGCGGGAGTGAGTGCGGTTCCATGCATCAGCTCTTCGCTGGATTCATGCGTGAGCATGATCACCTCCGCAAGTTCTCTCCAAGAGCCGTAGAAGAAACATGTCCTGCACTCCGAGTTTGTTCCAAGAAGATCGGCGACAACCAGATTGGGTGGAGGTGCCATCATTTGGTATAATGCTCTCGCTCCCGAGCCTATCCTAATTGTAACCATGATCTGCTTAGGTGTTTCATTCATTTTTCTCTTAATTTTGTGTGTACTGATTATGTGTTTAACTCTGGTTAAAATTACAGAATGTATCTTGGTACGATACTCCATAACAAGGCAGCAATTTGGGCAAACAGGGCAAGGCATAGGTTCGAATTATGCAATTTCTCCTTTTTCTCTGTCAGGACACCTTCGATTCACAAGATTCTTACAGAAAAAATGCAGTATTCTTAATCATGTAGCAGTAGGATTTTGTCCTATAGAAGTGTTCCATTCACATAGATACAGTACGTTCCAAGTTCTAGTGGTTCACTGAGTCATTAGGATGTAGCACATTAGGCTACAGTTATTGTTGTACATGAATCATTAGCATGTAGAGGCTATTACTTTTGCGTTAGAAATATTGGTATTTTAGTATATAAAAGAAGTTGACAGGGGAGATTTGGTGTATATGCTGATTTCTTATCAAGTAGAATTACGCTTATCAAGCTTTTTAAGAAAGCGTGTTAGATTCCTTAATGCTGCCTGCTTTTGCCATTGTGATACTAAAATCGCAGTTTTGTTTTTGCAGGTTCGATATATCACCAAGGCTTGCCATATTTGGATACAGATCTGAACATACTCGGAAAAATATTGGAATGAATATATATAGGACTTAGTAGAATATCATATATTGATGCAATATTGTAAATTGTCCACTCTTTGCACAACTTTCATGTACGGGCTGGTGATTTGAATAATAAATATTCCTTTCTTTATCATGCAATATATTCGTACTCTTAGAATTTCTTGTGTTCTTAATGTCTCATATAAAATAATTTCACTCACTGAGAAAATATCAACTATCTTCCAAAGAGACCAAACCATGCACGCATGACAAAATTTAAAAAATTAAATAGAAATTTCAATTTATGTGGGATTTATCTACCAACGCATGCAACTGTTGCATGAAGTTCGTATCTATTTTGCAACGGTTGGTACACTTGGTTACCAACTGACCTATATGCGTTGCATTGTACCCTTGCAACACCCAAAAATGCAACGCATCCTAATCCGTTGGTAATAGCCCTAGCAACGCCTATAGCGACATTTAGATACGGATAAATGCGTTGCTGTAGGAGGGGTCCTCTTGTAGTGGAGCGAGATTTAGATATTGGGAAGCAAGTTTTATCTGAAACAAATGAAGCTGATCTTCTTCGTGCCAAAGATGCCAGTGTTGATGGTGCTGTCATTTCTGTCGGTACGAAGTCAGGCGAAGTTCTGAGTTCTAGCCTTGAGGTTGCTGTAATGAATGAAGACAATGGGAAAGGATTATCTGATGGTTATGATGTTGTCAGTGAGACAATCAACGACGTTGTGAATGATTTTAAAAGGAGTAGGTCTGCTCTCGATGCTTCTGAAGCGAAACGTAGTTGTGTTGTACGCGAGGATCGTTCTGTTAATCCTGTACAGAATGAACCGTCATCTGCTCCTAAGAAGAAGCCCAATGTGAGAGGCAGAAGGTATTTTTGATCGACCCCGTTTGAAGTTACTCACCAATGTATTTCATGTGTAGCTATCAACATTTCCGTCGTTGCATTTTCTTACATTTTTTCCCTGTAAATGTATTCATGTTTTTTCTTTTTGCTCCTTTTGTTTTTCGTGTAATTTTACCAATTACCATCTCATGAACTTACCAATGCCTTTTTCTGGTAGTTATCAAACGCTGGTTGTTTTGCATGACATAGTATGTTTTATACTTCATTGTTTTGGAGTTTTTTCTAATAATTTTAAGGTTTTTGCTTTTTCACAGGCAAGCTGTTTATAAAAGTCAGGTTGCTACAAGATCTTCACCACGACGACCTCCTAGAGGTACTTCTTCAGGTGTTGCTGATAACATTGCAGTTAAATCAAAAGTGTATACTTTGAAAGACGTCTTCAAGGCTCAACAAAAATTCACGCTGCTGGAACATCTACTGTAGTTGAAACTGGTAGTCAGATTTCAGCAGAGGTTGTTTCTGACGGGGTTGTTTTTAAGGATGTTGTTTTCTCTTCCAAGTCTACAAGTGAAACTGTTCCAACAGGAAAAGAATCTGCACATGAGGATCCAGTTGAAGTTAGCTTTGCAACTGGTAGCCAGATTTCAGCAGTTGGTGGTTCTGATGTGGTTGTCCCTTCTAAGTCTACAAGTGAAATTGTCCCAACAGAAAAAGAATCTGCACACGAGGAACCACTTGAAGTTAGCTTTGCAACTGGTACCCAGGTTTCAGCAGAGGGTGGTTCTGATGTGGTTGTTCCTTCTAAGTCTACAATTGAAATTGTCCCAACAGGACAAGAATCTGCACATGAGGAACCAGTTGAAGTTAGCTTTGCACCTCAAGATTCTGGTACCAGTGTTACAAATCAGATGGCTGATCCTGTTGGCGATGTTGACCATCATGCATCTGCTTCTACTGGAACAACTGTTGTTGTTGCTCGTGATGCTGAACAAAATGCAACAACTTCTCCACAAGGTATTTGTTCTCTCTTTTTTTCGTTGTATCGCTTTATGTTTTTTGTATTCATTGTTTTTTCATTCTTTATTGTTTGTTTGACTTAGTATGAAACATTATTTTTATCAGATCAAATTGTTACTGTTGTTAAGAGAGCTAAATTTGTTGCTGCTGATGGCAAACTGAGTCTCACTCCTGGCATCCCTATAGATCTGTCTGCTTATCATGTGTCTGTTGTAAATACATCTGCGTCTGATAAAAGCGTTTCTCCATCTGGTAATATGATTTTTTGTTTTGTGCTCTTTTTGATTTCTTTTTTTAATTTGTTTTGTTTGTCACGCTGCTGCTCACAATATCATTGTTTTTGTGCAGAGGCATTAGGAAATGCTGATGGTCATGATTCTACCATTTCTGCTGATGTTGTTAAAGAATCGAAGCGCAAATGTGTCATCTATCCCTCCTACTGGTTAGATCACTTTTTCTATCTTTTTGTGTTTTATTTTTACAGTTTTTACTTTCTTTTTATTTCATTTTCTTTGTGTTTTTCACTCAACCTTTTTTACTTATTACATGTTTCTGTGCATGTCTTGTTCCATCAATTCATCTACGCCCGTTCCGCGTATTATCTCCCACTTGTAATCTATATATGCAGAATGCGTACCGTCAGGGCAAGTAAATGCACGTATTCGTAATACGTTTTCAAGGAACAAGAGAGGGAGGAAGAAGAAGAATTAATTGTTATTTTACAAAACCTGCTTTTTTTATGGATCATTTGGTGTGGCGAAGTGATGGTGCTGTTGAGTTGGTCGATGTATTAACTTTTATTTTATTTTATATGGGTGAACAATATCCTGTATGAACGCTATGTAATTTTATCCCTCTTTATATGTAATGGATGATTTACCTTTTTGTTATGAATAATTTGGCTCTGTGTGAGTGAGTACTGTTTGTTTTTCTTTCCTCTCTCTTTTGTTTTTTTGGACCTTTTTCTTTTTTCTTTTTATACCTTCATTTTTGTTTTTTATTTGTGGCTACATGTGCGGTGATGTTTATATTTGTCAATGAAGACGGAGGTGCAACTGACTTTCAAGAACATTGTTTTGATGACTCTGTAGATGGATTGCATCCTGTAATCGCCACCGAAATCAGTAACAATGAAGCTGGTATGTCCTACTCTATCTTAGTAGTTAAGTTATTTTTTTGTTTTCTTGTTTTTTCATATAGAATATCATGTCCTTGTTTTTTTACAATTTGTTCACTTTGTAATTCTCTTTTTTTATTCCTTTTTTTTATTTTCTCAGATGATTTGGAGGTCCTTTATATTACTCCAGCTTTGCCAGTGCCTGTTCAGAATTTACTGTTGCCAGTAGAACTCCAAGGACCAGGCTACGCATGGAAAGGGTCGTTCTTCCTTCGAAGTTCATGCTACCTCCATACAACCGAGTAACTTGTACCGATGAGCAAGAATTATTGTACCAGCAAGTTATAAAGCACAACAGTAACTCTGAACACTCTAAAATAAAACAGTATGTCAGTTTTCTCATGTATACGCAATGGTGTTTTTTTTAGATAATTCATTACTTTTTAGCAACTTAGTTTGTTCATGCATTCTTTTTTTTGGCAGATCAAGGTTCTTGATGATTGACCCTATGTGGGTTTCCACTGGTGACTTGGCTAGTAGCGTTATGCCTTCTGGAGAACTGTCAACAACGGTTGCCGAAATTGGAATTGCTGTTCTTCAGGTTGACTGTCCGAAGAAGAAGATCATTTTCCCATGGATAGTAACTGTTTATTTGCTTGAAAGAAGATTTAATTCAAGAATACTGCAGAAACATTTCAGGATGGATGATAAGTATAAACTTAGTCACCAAAATCTGGTAAACTTTTTCGGTGTTTTATGTTTTTCGATTTGTGTTACTTGTGAACATTTATTTTAATGTTTCTCTGACCCTTGTTTTTATCTTTCCTTTTTTTGTTTTTTTTCAGTTGTGTTTTGGTGTCCTTCAGAATCTTGGAACAGAAAAGAAGCAATGTGGTCATTGGTATTTGATACGTCTCCGACGTATCAATAATTTCTTATGTTCCATGCTACATTATTGATGATATCTACATGTTTTATGCACACTTTATGTCATATTCGTGCATTTTCTGGAACTAACCTATTAACAAGATGCCGAAGTGCCGCTTGTTGTTTTCTGCTGTTTTTGGTTTCAGAAATCCTAGTAAATAAATATTCTCGGAATTGGACGAAATCAACGCCCAGGGTCCTATTTTGCCACGAAGCTTCCAGAAGACCGAAGGAGAGTCGAAGTGGGGCCACGAGGTGGCCGGACACCGGGCGGCGCGGCCCGGGCCCCGGCCGCGCCGACCTATGGTGTGGGCCCCTCGTGCCGCCTCTTTACCTCGCCCTTCCGCCTACAAATAGCCTCCATCGCGAAACCCCCGCACCGAGAGCCACGATACGGAAAACCTTATCGAGACGCCGCCGCCGCCAATCCCATCTCGGTGGATTCGGAGATCTCCTCCGGCACCCTGCCGGAGAGGGGATTCATCTCCCGGAGGACTCTTCACCGCCATGGTCGCCTCCGGAGTGATGAGTGAGTAGTTCACCCCTGGACTATGGGTCCATAGCAGTAGCTAGATGGTTGTCTTGTCCTCATTGTGCTTCATTGTCGGATCTTGTGAGCTGCCTAACATGATCAAGATCATCTATCTGTAATACTATATGTTGTGTTTGTCGGGATACGATGGATAGAGAATACTATGTTATGTTAATTATCAAGTTATTACCTATGTGTTGTTTATGATCTTGCATGCTCTCCGTTATTAGTAGAGGCTCTGGCCAAGTTTTTGCTCTTAACTCCAAGAGGGAGTATTTATGCTCGATAGTGGGTTCATCCATTGAATCTGGGACGATGTGACGTAAAGTTCTAAGGTTGTGGATGTGCTCGTTGCCACTAGGGATAAAACATTGATGCTATGTCTAAGGATGTAGTTATTGATTACATTACGCACCATACTTAATGCAATTGTATGTTGTTTTGCAACTTAATACTGGAAGGGGTTCGGATGATAACCTGAAGGTGGACTTTTTAGGCATAGATGCATGCCGGATAGCGGTCTATGTACTTTGTCGTAATGCCCAATTAAATCTCACAATATTCATCATGTCATGTATGTGCATTGTTATGCCCTCTCTATTTGTCAATTGCCCGACCGTAATTTGTTCACCCAACATGCTTTTATCTTATGGGAGAGACACCTCTAGTGAACTCGTGGACCCCGGTCCTATTCTTTACATCGCATACAATCTATCGCAATACTTGTTTACTCGTTTTCTCGCAAACAATCATCTTCCACACAATACGGTTAATCCTTTGTTACAGCAAGCCGGTGAGATTGACAACCTCACTGTTTCGTTGGGGCAAAGTACTTTGGTTGTGTTGTGCAGGTTCCACGTTGGCGCCGGAATCTCTGGTGTTGCGCCGCACTACATCCCGCCGCCATCAACGTTCAACGTGCTTCTTGACTCCTACTGGTTCGATTAAACCTTGGTTTCTTACTGAGGGAAACTTGCCGCTGTGCGCATCACACCTTCCTCTTGGGGTTCCCAACGGACGTGTCAACTACACGCATCAAGCAAATTTTTGGCGCCGTTGCCGGGGAGATCAAGACACGCTGCAAGGGGAGTGTCCACAATCCAATCTCTTTACTTTGTTTTATTCTTGGTTTATTTTATTTACTACTTTGTTTGCTGCATTATATCAAAACAAAAAAAAATTAGTTGCTAGCTTTACTTTATTTACTGTCTTGCACTCTATATCAAAAACACAAAAAAATTAGTTACTTGCATTTATTTTATCTAGTTTGCTTTATTTACTATTGCTAAAATGAGTAATCCCGAAGTTGAAGTTCGTTCGTTTAAGCAACAAGGGGGAGAATGTTTAAAAGATGCTTGGTATAGAATTAGTGATGCTCATAGTAGGTGCACTAAGAAACACTCCACCACTATCCTACTCGAGAATTTTTATGTTGGTATCTCTAGTCGGAATAGATATGTTCTTGATTGTCTCGCGGGAGGTAACTTCCTAGGCGCTCCCGCTTTAGAAGATAGTTGCATTATTGAGAGTTTATTTGGAACACCACATGTTAATGAAACTAAAATTGAAACCTCTCTTGAGGATGTTATGAAAAAATTTGAAACCATAGAGAAAAATTTTCTGAGTGTTGAAATTAAATTGGAGATGTTACTTGATAAAACTGATGAACATGATAAATCCTTAGGAGGAATTGATGAAAGAATTAGTGTCCTAGGAACTTGTGTTGTCCATGATGATCAAATCAATAGGATTGGTGAACTTGAAAAAGCTATGGGAACCTTGGGTTCAACCTTTTCATCTATAAAGTTTAGAGAAAAAGCTTATGTGGGTAAGGAGAAAAAGTTTATGTATGTCTCTAAAGTGCCTAAACCAAAGAAATATTATTATAGGCCTAAAATTGACAAAGCCCTTAGTACCACTACAGATGGGGGAGCTTATGATATCAATGCTTCATCTCTTGATAATACTTGATACACACTTTCTGCGCCTAGCTGAAAGGCGTTAAAGAAAAGCGCTTATGGGAGACAACCCATGTTTTTACTACAGTATTTTTGTTTTATATTTGAGTCTTGGAAGTTGTTTACTACTGTAGCAACCTCTCCTTATCTTAGTTTTGTGTTTTGTTGTGCCAAGTAAAGTCTTTGATAGTAAAGTTCATACTAGATTTGGATTACTGCGCAGTTTCAGATTTCTTTGTCTGTCACGAATTTCGACCTGCCTCTCTCGTAGGTAGCTCCGAAAATTAAGCCAATTTACGTGCGTGATCCTCAGATATGTACGCAACTTTCATTAAATTTGGGCATTTTCATTTGAGCAAGTCTGGTGCCTCAATAAAATCCATCTTTACGGACCGTTCTATTTTGACAGATTCTGCCTTTTATTTCGCATTGCCTCTTTTGCTATGTTGGATGAATTTCTTTGATCCATTAATGTCCAGTAGCTTTATGCAATGTCCAGAAGTGTTAAGAATGATTGTGTCACCTCTGAACATGTTAATTTTTATTGTCCACTAACCCTCTAATGAGTTGTTTCGAGTTTGGTGTGGAGGAAGTTTTCAAGGATCAAGAGAGGAGTATGATGCAATATGATCAAGGAGAGTGAAAGCTCTAAGCTTGGGGATGCCCCGGTGGTTCACCCCTGCATATTCTAAGAAGACTCAAGCGTCTAAGCTTGGGGATGCCCAAGGCATCCCCTTCTTCATCGACAACATTATCAGGTTCCTCCCCTGAAACTATATTTTTATTCCGTCACATCTTATGTGCTTTGCTTGGAGCGTCGGTTTGCTTTTGTTTTTGTTTTTGTTTGAATAAATGGATCCTAGCATTCACTGTATGGGAGAGAGACACGCTCAGCTGTTGCATATGGACAAGTATGTCCTTAGGCTTTACTCATAGTATTCATGGCGAAGGTTGAATCTTCTTCGTTAAATTGTTATATGGTTGGAATTGGGAAATGCTACATGAAGTAATTCTAAAATGTCTTGAATAATTTGATACTTGGCAATTGTTGTGCTCATGTTTAAGCTCTTGCATCATATACTTTGCACCCATTAATGAAGAAACACCTAGAGCTTGCTAATTTGGTTTGCATATTTGGTTTCTCTAAAGTCTAGATAATTTCTAGTATTGAGTTTTGAACAACAAGGAAGACGGTGTAGAGTCTTATAATGTTTACAATATGTCTTTTATGTGAGTTTTGCTGCACCATTCATCCTTGTATTTGTTTCAAATAACCTTCCTAGCCTAAACCTTGTATCGAGAGGGAATACTTCTCATGCATCCAAAATCCTTGAGCCAACCACTATGCCATTTGTGTCCACCATACCTACCTACTACATGGTATTTCTCCGCCATTTCAAAGTAAATTGCTTGAGTGCTACCTTTAAAATTCCATCATTCGCCTTTGCAATATATAGCTCATGGGACAAATAGCCTAAAAACTATTGTGGTATTGAATATGTACTTATGCACTTTATCTCTTATTAAGTTGCTTGTTGTGCGATAACCATGTTTCCGGGGACGCCATCAACTACTCTTTGTTGAATATCATGTGAGTTGCTATGCATGTCCGTCTTGTCTCGAAGTAAGAGAGATCTACCACCTTAATGGTTGGAGCATACATATTGTTAGAGAAGAACATTGGGCCGCTAACTAAAGCCATGATTCATGGTGGAAGTTTCAGCTTTGGACATATATCCTCAATCTCATATGAGAATAATAATTGTTGCCACATGCTTATGCATTAAAGAGGAGTCCATTATCGGTTGTCCATGTTGTCCCGATATGGATGTCTAAGTTGAGAATAATCAAAAGCGAGAAATCCAAAATGCGAGCTTTCTCCTTAGACCTTTGTACAGGCGGCATGGAGGTACCCCTTTGTGACACTTGGTTAAAACATGTGTATTGCGATGATCCGGTAGTCCAAGCTAATTAGGACAAGGTGCGGGCACTATTAGTATACTATACATGAGGCTTGCAACTTGTAAGATATAATTTACATAACTCATATGCTTTATTACTACCGTTGACAAAATTGTTTCATGTTTTCAAAATAAAAGCTCTAGCACAAATATAGCAATCGATGCTTTCCTCTTTGAAGGACTATTCTTTTTACTTTTATGTTGAGTCAGTTCACATATTTCTCTCCACCTCAAGAAGCAAACACTTGTGTGAACTGTGCATTGATTCCTACATACTTGCATATTGCACTTGTTATATTACTCTATGTTGACAATTATCCATGAGATATAAATGTTATAAGTTGAAAGCAACCGCTCAAACTTAATCTTCCTTTGTGTTGCTTCAATACCTTTACTTTGATTTATTGCTTTATGAGTTAACTCTTATGCAAGACTTATTGATGCTTGTCTTGAAGTACTATTCATGAAAAGTCTTTGCTTTATGATTCAGTTGTTTATTCATGTCATTACCATTTTTTTGATCGCTGCATTCATTACATATGTTTACAATAGTATGATCAAGGTTATGATGGCATGTCACTTCGTAAATTATCTTTGTTATCGTTTTACTCGCTCGGGACGAGCAGTAACTAAGCTTGGGGATGCTGATACGTCTCCGACGTATCGATAATTTCTTACGTTCCATGCTACATTATTGATGATATCTACATGTTTTATGCACACTTTATGTCATATTCGTGCATTTTCTGGAACTAACCTATTAACAAGATGCCGAAGTGCTAGTTGCTGTTTTCTGCTGTTTTTGGTTTCAGAAATCCTAGTAAAGAAATATTCTCGGAATTGGATGAAATCAACGCCGAGGGTCCTATTTTGCCACGAAGCTTCCAGAAGACCGAAGGAGAGTCGAAGTGGTGCCACGAGGTGGCCAGACACCAGGGCGGCGCGGCCCAGGCCCTGGCCGCGCCGACCTATGGTGTGGGCCCCTCGTGCCGCCTCTTTACCTCGCCCTTCCGCCTACAAATAGCCTCCGTCGCGAAACCCCCAGCACCGAGAGCCACGATACGGAAAACCTCATCGAGACGCCGCCGCCGCCAATCCCATCTCGGGGGATTCTGGAGATCTCCTCCGGCACCCTCGCCGGAGAGGGGATTCATCTCCCGGAGGACTCTTCACCGCCATGGTCGCCTCCGGAGTGATGAGTGAGTAGTTCACCCCTGGACTATGGGTCCATAGCAGTAGCTAGATGGTTGTCTTCTCCTCATTGTGCTTCATTGTCGGATCTTGTGAGCTGCCTAACATCATCAAGATCATCTATCTGTAATACTATATGTTGTGTTTGTCGAGATCCGATGGATAGAGAATACTATGTTATGTTAATTATCAAGTTATTACCTATGTGTTGTTTATGATCTTGCATGCTCTCCGTTATTAGTAGAGGCTCCGGCCAAGTTTTTGCTCTTAACTCCAAGAGGGAGTATTTATGCTCGATAGTGGGTTCATGCCTCCATTGAATCCGGGACAGTGACAGAAAGTTCTAAGGTTGTGGATGTGCTGTTGCCACTAGGGATAAAACATTGATGCTATGTCTAAGGATGTAGTTATTGATTACATTACGCACCATACTTAATGCAATTGTCTGTTGTTTTGCAACTTAATACCGGAAGGAGTTCGGATGATAACCTCGAAGGTGGACTTTTTAGGCATAGATGCATGCTGGATAGCGGTCTATGTACTTTGTCGTAATGCCCAATTAAATCTCACTATATTTATCATGTCATGTATGTGCATTGTTATGCCCTCTCTATTTGTCAATTGCCCGACCGTAATTTGTTCACCCAACATGCTTTTATCTTATGGGAGAGACACCTCTAGTGAACTCGTGGACCCCGGTCCTATTCTTTACATCGCATACAATCTATCGCAATACTTGTTTACTGTTTTCTCGCAAACAATCATCTTCCACACAATACGGTTAATCCTTTGTTACAGCAAGCCGGTGAGATTGACAACCTCACTGTTTCGTTGGGGCAAAGTACTTTGGTTGTGTTGTGCAGGTTCCACGTTGGCGCCGGAATCTCTGGTGTTGCGCCGCACTACATCCCGCCGCCATCAACCTTCAACGTGCTTCTTGACTCCTACTGGTTCGATTAAACCTTGGTTTCTTACTGAGGGAAACTTGCCGCTGTGCGCATCACACCTTCCTCTTGGGGTTCCCAACGGACGTGTCAACTACACGCATCAGTATTCACTGTTCTTGAATTTTGAGAAAAAAAGGTTTGAAGTTCTTGATTCTGCGCGTTGTCCTGATGATGAATCGCTCATTAATAATTTAGCGATCTAGTCGATGCTATCAAGTGCATGTATCGTATAAATTACTCCAGTTCATCAAAACAGATTGATGACTATGAGTTGGTTTTCATTGAAGCTCCTAAGCAAAATAACAAGTATGTTCTCTTCTTTTTATCTAACTTATGCTTTGTTCACTGTTGGACATTTCTTTGTATTTGATAGCTCACAAATCTTTTTTCTGTATCTTTTTTTTGAAGCATTGATTGTAGTTATTTTATGCTCAAGTTCCTTGAACTTTGGAATGGCCGTGTTGTACCTGCTATCACTTATGATCAGATACCAGAACTTAGGAAGGTCCTTGACATAGGCATCCCAAATGGGCCTGCCAAATATAGTACCCGGGGTTTATTGAAGGCCCACTACTCGAAGAATAAGGAGATTCGGAAGCCCAAGTTGTATTTAAGGAAAAGATAGAGTTGTAATAGGAAGTGTTATTTGTAATCCGGCGGGATGAGTTAGAAACCGTCCCGAACTCGTAACTTGTACGAAGCGAAACCCTCGGCTCCACCTCTTATATAAAGGGGGAGTCGAGGGACGAAGAGATCATCGAATCATTGTTCACAGACCCTAGTTTTCATATTCGTCGAGTACTTTTCGGCTGAAACCTTCGAGATCTACTTGCCCTCTACTTCTAACTAAACCCTAGCCTACAATCCATAGGCATTGATAAGTTAATCCCTTGTCAATTGGCGCCGTCCGTGGGAATTAGAGGCGTAAGGATCCGATCTCGATGGCACGTTCAAAGTCTTCGACATCGTCAACCGGAAGCAACACTATGGATCGAGGTAAACGGATCGCCGCTCGGTCTTGTTGATTTTGTTCCTCACCCACCCTCCCGTTTGGATGCATATGCGTATCTGGCGGAGCCCTTGGAGATGACGTTCGGAAGGTTTCACTTTCGCGTCGAGAAAGAAGGATCGTATCGTGTCGAGATTCCGATTTCGTCGGGATCGTCGCCGGTCGATTCCGATTTTTCAAGATATGCATCATCAACCGAGTCGAAGAAGAAACTTCGTCAACACGTTACGTCAGCATCGAGCAAGAGAGAAACTCGCCAAGATCTTCGCCGACACATTGTTTGAGTCATCTCGCGGACTCATATATAAGCGATGGCTCAAGCGATGTCGACAAGCTACGACTTCATCGACAAATCTATCACAATGGGCAAGGTCTTCATCAATCTCAACAATGATGTCACCAAACCCAATATAGATCGGAGTACAAAATATCATCGGATTTATGCTATCGACAATCAAGAGGAAACATCGGAGGCTTTCGACGATTTGGGCAATCCTTTCGTCGATCCCTCGCATCTAAGGAGAGGTATGGGCACTAAATATGTCGGGCCCACGCCACGTGTCGCCGTTCAACTTCCACAAGCAGCTTGGGATAGAGCAGCAAAAGCTCTAGATGGTTCGGAACCAATGACGACGACAGCCACAGCTCAAGAACTGCAAGCTTATCAATATAGGCTCGCACGAACTGCCCGAGAAATAGAAAAACAGACAGCTGAGTTGAACAGGAGAAAGGAGGCAGCTTCTGCATCAAGCAGGAGAAGGGCAGATCTAAGTGGACAATCTAGAATTTCGGGTGATAGCCACAGGGAGGCTCGGAACAGAGGAAGATCAAGGTTACAACACATACCCGAAGCAGAAAGAGAGCACTTGATTCAAAACCTCGACATGTCCTTTATGTCGATAGATACAAGAGGAAATATTATCCCTAAGACACCGTAAGCTGGGTATATGGCGACACAAGCTTACATCCTTGCATCCAGTGCCACCCCCAGGAGATCCAAGGGAAACATTATACAACATGGCGTTAGCGAGGGTTGGAGCTATGGGGACAGCGTTCGTAGCAACACCTCCCGAAAGAGCGGCAAGGCAAAATAGTCCACGACCTGCGGCAGCAACAGCGGCAGCTCCTGAAGGACCAAGTGGAGCAAGAGATACAGGAGCACAAGCAAGGGTTGATAGAGCGAGGCAAAGCAGAAGGGATCATCGGCAGTCCCCAGAACTCAACGACGAGGATATGTGCGGTCTACCGTGCTTCACGAGAAGAATCCGAAAAACTCGAGTCCCCTCAGGATTCAAGTTACCCGATCACTTCAAAAAATTCGACGGTTTGCAAGATCCAGAAGATTGGCTAATTGATTACCTCGAGACGGTAAAGCTAACTGGAGGAACTAGGGCAACAGCCATGCAAAGTATTCGGGTGCACTTAAGTGGAGCCGCACGATCTTGGATCAAAAAACTTCCGCCAGGATCCATCGACAGCTGGGAAAGTTTCGAGGACGTATTCGTCAAGAATTTCAGGTCCACATGCAAAAAACCTGCGTCGTTAGAAGAACTGAGAGCGTGTCGACAAAAGCCAGACGAGTCAATGAGAAAATATATCCAAAGGTGGAACATCATAAAAAACTCGGCAGAAAATATATCTGACGAGAGAGCAATAGATGCGTTTGTCGCAGGAATTAGGCGTGGAGATTTCGTCGAGGACTTGGGAAGGACCAATCCAAAAACAGTATCCGCGTTGATGGAGATAGCAAATAGATGGGCAGACGGAGAAGACGCTGTCCACAATAAACGACACAGGTCGCCGCAGGAGGACCGTGGTCGAAATTATCAATCGAGGCGACGATTTCCTCGACAAGCACCGTAACTACGATGCTCCAGGGCAAATTTCGGCTGGATTCCGAGCCAGTGCAGGAGGAAACAATAGAGATGATTATCAGAGAAGTAATGAGCAGAAAAGCGACAACAGAGACGACTCCCGCAATAGACAAAATAGCGGACCAAGGTTTCCAAGACCTTTCGTGTCCCCCGAAGAAATGCTGAACGGACCGTGCCGTATGCACTTCTTCCTCGACAAAGAACGGGAAAAGACAGTCAGGGCACCTGCAGAAAGACTGTCGAAATTTTCAGGCAATGTTCAGATACGCAGAAAATGCTCACGCTCGAGCAGCACAGAGAAATCCTCGGGAGCCCAGGAGCGAAGTTCACCTACCGCCACCTCCCGCGATTACAGAGAACAATCAACACCAGCTTAGAATAGCGGCAGCACCTGCACCACCACCCTATGTTGATCCTAATTCCAACGGAGCGAGTGTCGATGATTCGAAGGGAAGGCCGTCCAATAGAGCTCAAAAAGTAATCTCACGACAGGTGTTCATGGCAGAAAAAATGCCTCCACCAACAGTGGAATACCTCAATTGGTCAGGGCAAGACATCGGCTTCACCATAGCGGACCACCCGCAGCAAGTTCCTCGACCAGGACAGTCAGCACTTATTCTGCCGGCAGTTATCGCAGGATTTGACGTTTCTCGAGTATTCATAGATGGCGGCAGCAGCTTAAACCTTATGTATGCAGATACATTGAGGAAGATGAACATATCCTTAGCAAACCTGAAGCCAACGGACACAAGGTTCCACGGCATCACACCAGAAAAACCAAGTTACCCATTGGGAAAGATCAACCTTGACGTTCGGTTTGGAACCCGAGAAAATTATAGAATCGAGAAACCGGAGTTTGAAGTCGTGGATTTCCCATCGCAAGCACTCACGCTTTGTTGGGACGACCAGCATACGCTCGATTTATGGCGAGTACCACACTATACATACCTATTATGGAGATTGCCTGGACCCAAGGGACCAATCACGGTCAAAGGGAGTTTTGCCTTAGCCGATAAGTGCGACAAGGATTTCCATCGGTTATCGAAACCTTCGGGATGCAAGCTGAGTACTTGGCATCGAAAAGCATGACCGATTACGACGTACCGCCGTACGTTGGAAGGCCAAACAAAGAATCAACTTTCAACACGAGAAAAATTCTAAGGAGGTGCAGATTCACCCGACAGACCCAAAAAAGACGACATCCATTGCAAACAACATGGATATCGCATAGGAAAGCGCGCTCGTCGAGTTCCTCCGTGAGAACCGGAAAATCTTCGCATGGTGTCCAGCTGACATGCCAGGAGTACCCAGGGAACTTGCCGAGCACCACCTAAATTTGGATCCAACAGCGAAACCAATCAGACAACCTTTGCGGCGTTTTTCGGAACCAAACCGCAAATCCATGTTATCAGAAATAAATCGACTAGAGGAAGCTGGTTTTATCAGAGAGATATCTACAGAAGCCACGTGGGTAGCTAACCCAGTGATGGTGCCAAAGAAAAACACGACAGTCCTTCGCATGTGCGTCGACTTCACGTGTCTCAACAAACATTGCCCTAAGGATCACTTTCCCCTCCCAAGGATCGATCAAATCATCGACTCCACGGCAGGGCTGTGAACGTCTTTCCTTTTTGGATGCATACTCCGGTTATAACCAGATCAGATTAAAAGAAGATGATGAAGCCAAAACAGCGTTTATTACACCTTACGACGTGTTTTGCTACAAGACAATGCCTTTTGGTCTAAAAAATGCGGGAGCAACATATCGGAGGATGATGCAGAAGTGTTTAGCAACACAGATCGGGAAAAACGTGCAAGTATACATTGATGATGTCGTCATAACATCAAAGAAGGGGGCAACGCTGATCGAGGATCTCAAAGAAACTTTTGACAACCTCGACAAATTCTGCCTCAAGCTGAACCCGACAAAGTGTTCTTTTGGCGTTCCAGCAGGAGAACTTCTGGGGTTTCTAGTTTCAGCAAGAGGGATTGAAGCAAATCCAGATAAAATACAAGCCATAGTAACAATGAGAAAGCCAACAAAGTTGAAAGAAATACAGCAGCTAACTGGGCGAGTCGCAGCTTTGAGCAGATTCGTCGCCAGGTTAGGAGAAAAAGCGTTACCATTTTATGCGCTGATAAAACAAGGAGATAAATTCCAGTGGAACGAAGAGGCCGATAGAGCTTTCGAAGATCTGAAGCGAAAAATCTCGACACCACCAGATCCTGGTGGCTCCAAAGGAAAAGGAACCTCTCTTGTTGTATATTGCGGCCACACCTCAAGTGGTTAGCACGGTTTTAGTTGTCGAAAGAGAAGAAGAAGGGAAAATCCATGGAGTGCAGCGGCCGAGATACTTCGTAAGCGAAGTCTTGTCGCCCTCAAAACAAAGGTACCCTCAGTACCAAAAACTAGCATATGGAGTATTCACGACAGCACGGAAATTGCGCCACTATTTTTCGGCACACCCGATCATAGTGGTCAACGAAGCTCCCCTGTCAAATATACTGAACAATCCAGAAGCTACGGGTCGTGTCTCCCTTTGGGGAATAGAACTTTCCCCTCGGGACATCACGTACGAAAAAAGAAAAGCAATAAAGTCACAAATACTACCGGACTTCATCGCAGAATGGATGGAGTTGCAAAATACAGGACCTCCAGATTTGTCGAGAACCTGGACTATGAACTTTGATGGGTCCAAGAGACTAGAAGGGGCTGGTGCAGGAGTAGTACTCATATCACCTGAAGGCGACAAATTGAAGTACATCCTTCGGATGACGTTCCCTAATGCATCTAACAATGAAGCAGAATATGAGGCTCTCATACACGGGATGAAGATGGCAAAAGCCTGCGGAGCAACTCGATTAAAAATCTTTGGCGATTCACAGTTGGTAGCTCAGCAAGTTATGAACCAATGTGACGCAATCAATGACAGCATGATGGCATACAAGGAGGTGTACAATGAGCTCGAGAAGTTATTCGATGGATGCGAAGTAAATCATATTAGTAGATTGAGCAACGACGAAGCCGACGTTCTTGCAAACATCGGGTCGCAGTGCCTTGCAGTCCCACCAGGTGTATTCTGGGAAGAGATAACAGAGAGATCCACTGAGTCGACAAAATCAAAAAAGAAGGAGAAGAAACCCTCGGGGGCTACCAAGGAGAAGCAAGAGGAAGAAGAAGAAGAGCAAGACCTGGTCATGGTAATACAGATACCGTGGATGCAGCCATACATATCATATATACTCAGGAAAGAAATACCCGACGATCCAGTTGAGGCAAGGCGAGTAATTCGACGCTCCAAAGCTTTCACAGTGGTTAAGGGAGAATTATATAAGAGAAGTATTTCAGGCGTCTTGCAAAGGTGCGTCACACCTGAAGAAGGAAGAATAATTCTGAAGGATGTACACGAAGGAATATGTGGCCACCACGCAAGTAGTCGAGCTATTGCGGCCAAAGTTTTTCGGGCAGGATTTTACTGGTTGACAGCAATCGAGGACGCCAAGGAAATAGTAAGAACTTGCGACGCGTGTCAAAGGTTTGCCGCAAAACCTCACTCTCCAGCAGCAGAGTTAGCACCAATACCATTGTCATGGCCCTTTGCTCAATGGGGACTTGATATGGTGGGTAAGTTACACAAATCCTGGCCAGGAGGGAAGGAGTACATGCTAGTAGCTGTCGATAAGTTTACAAAGTGGATAGAAGCGAAGCCGATAAATTCACCAGATGGAGCGTCCGCAGTAAAATTCGTAAAAGGCCTCGTCTTCAGATTTGGAGTGCCCCATAGCATCGTCACAGACAACGGCAGTAACTTCACATCCCATGAATTCAAAGATTATTGCGAAGAGGTCGGTATCAAGCTGAACTTTGCGTCAGTTGCACATCCTCAAACCAATGGGCAAGTCGAGAAAGCCAATGGCATCATTTGCAATGGCATCAAGAAGCGCTTGTTAGGACCACTGGAAAAAGCTCGACACACCTGGCCAGAAGAACTACCAAGCGTGTTGTGGAGCATCCGAACAACACCAAACACAGCAACACAGGAAACTCCGTTTTTCCTGGTTCATGGAGCAGAAGCAGTACTACCAATCGATATAGAGCACAACTCTCCACGTGTCACTGAATATGATGAAGAAACGTCGAGAAAAGCGCTAGAAGACGACGTCGACGCACTTGATGAAGCTCGAGATGAAGTATTATCTCGGGTAACCAAATATCAACAGGACTTGAAGAACTACCACAGTCGACGTTTGCGGCCAAGATCTTTTCAGGTGGGAGACCTAGTTCTTCGGCTCACGCAAAAAAGTCATGAAAAACTCGAGTCACCATGGCTTGGCCCTTACATTGTCACGGAAGTAATCGGAGGAGGAGCATACGGAATAAAGGACAAGAAGACAGGGGTGGAGGAGCCAAACCCCCGGAACGTGGCGCAACTTAGGCGATTCTACGCCTAGAGTCAAAATATAGTCTGTAAAACTTCAATGTACTGAAACGCCCGCGAGTTTTCAGACGCACTCTTTTCCTTTTTCGGGGCACCGAGTGGGGCCGGAGAAGGTTTTTAATGAGGCGGGCTCGCGGTGCTGCAATATAATAAAGATAGTGACAATATAACTTTTCTTCTTCATCGACACGACCAAAGTCTTTGTTCCGACAAATTTCAATATAGTTCATCGACAAAAGAAAAACCTCGCCTTGGTATTTAAGTACCTCGTGAGTCAATAAAAATACAAAATAGTACTCAATAAAAAGCTCGGGGGCTTATCTTTGCCTTAAATATATAAATGCCTTGGTTCAAAACCTCGCAAATATACAAATATAGTAAAGAGTCACCGAAACACTCGGGGGCTAAACAAACAGAGAAATACAATGATTGCTTTACAATATAGTCATGGATTACAAAGAAGAAATATCTACAAGAAGAAAGTAACTAATCTTGATTCAAGTATGTCATCAAGAGTAACTCTGTTTTCCTCAGGAGCAGCACCAAGAAAATCGGCGTAATGGCCATCGGCAAAAAAGTCGGCATCCATCCGAAGCGGGTCCTCAATCATTTCTTCGGCTATAGGCGTAACTTTCGTGTTAATCCTATCAACACCAACTCTTCGACGCTTTACCTTTTGGTGAACCTTCTCGACAACCTGGGTAAGGTCAAGCTTCGAGTGGCAGATCTGGAGCATGATAAGAGCAAATCTGGCGCCAGCCACCAGTTGAGCTCTGACAAAACCATGGATACTGCGAGCATCCTTGAACCTTTCCATCAATTCAGGAAGAGTTTTTGGTTGGACGTTACGAGGAAACATAGAGTTGTAAACCATGGACAAGGTCTTGGTACAGAAGTCAAGAAAGTCGTGAGTCTGAGAGGTGCGCTCTTGAAATCTGACAATTTGGCGAGTCCTCTCTGGGGTAGCCCAGAACAAAGAACCATGGTCCAAAGAAAGATTAACAAGGAGGGTCGTCCTAGCATTGACTTTCTCTCCTTCGGCAGCAGCATCAATAAAGGCGCCTATCAACACAAAGAAGTGGAAACCTTTAAGAGAATAGTATGAAGATGAAAGATATCAGAGGATGAAACAAACATACCCGACATATCTGCACTGGCTTCGTTCATTAATTCGAGCATAAAATTTTCTCGAGTATTCGCCTTTTCAGCCTCGGAAGCAGCAATTTCCGTAGCAGCCATGGCCTCGTGGGCTTGTTGAAGAGCAACTTTTTCGGCTTCAGATGACTTACGAGATTGCTCCATCATCACAAGTGTTTGTTTCTTCGCATGCTGAAGTTGCTGCCGAAGTTCATCCAGTTCTTGCAACACAATATCGTCGACAGGTGCAGAATCAGCAAAAGCTCTCCTCGCGTGGGAAGAAGAAGGCGAAACATTGGAAGGAGCGGAAGATGGAGTATAGTTGTCAAATATCAACTGAAATTTAAACAAGACAACATCAAACAACCAGCAAAGATAGAGGTTTTCATTAATTTCTTAGAATAATTACAAGAGCATTACAGTGGAGCTAAGGAAGTACGTGTCGCCAAATGACTACTTTGGCGACAGGAGCAAAAGAAATAGAAAAACAGAGGCATGCAACTAGACCTCCGGCCTTGACGAGCTAGGAGTCGACGATGGCTTAATCCCGAGATACGCCAAGATCTTCTTCGTATTGGGTTTGGCTGCCTTGATCAGCGACTTCCACCTTGATTGTTCTATTTGCTCAGTGTCGCCAACTTTCGACCAGTCAATAGTCTGTCGACTATCAGCAACCAAAGCGACGGTGTTTTCAACGGCAACCTTCATATTTTCTTGGCGCATCTTCAGTCCAAGGTCTTCCGACGTATTGAACATCTTCGCAAGGCTGAGGAAAGTAGAGGGCTCCTCTTTCTTCGGGAAGAAGTAAGGGAACAACGCTGACAATCCTGCATTAGCATTTGCCGCGCCTTCACGAATTTCGCGCCCATGAAACTCCAGAAGAGAAAGTGCGTCAAGGAGAGGATCGTTGACGGGATTATCCAGATCAAAATCCTGGTTTGTTTGGGCTGCCACATGAGACAAGACATCAGTCAACAACCAGGAAATGGGAAGTGCAATAAAATAAAAGGGATTAATAATATTACCCAGAGTACGTCGACTTTGCGACTTCAGACGCTTGAGGATTCCTTCTTCACGAGAAGCTTGTGCAGCTTTGTGCTCATCTAAGGCAGCTGTCGCATCCTCAAGTTTCCTCTGCAGTTCCTCGACACCAGCAGCTTTCGCCTTAGCTTCATCAGCTTCGACCTTGGCTTTGCTAGCAACAAGTTCGGCTTTCTTGCGAGCCGCCTCACTTTGCTCAAGTTTTCGAGCAAGTGCGTTGGCGCGTTCGTTGGCCTCTGCAAGTTTCTCTGACGAGATATGGAAAAGAGAGCGAAGAAAGATCAAAAATCGCGACAAGCAACACGAGTAAAAAATCAAGGAAAAACAGCAAGTATAAAAGTCGTTACCTTCGGCTTTATTAGCATATTCACGGTACCCAATAAATTGGGAACCGATGCGGAGAAGATCCTTGATCATAGGCTGCTTAAACGTGAACACAGCAAGAGAAACATTGGCATGCAAAAGAGAAAAGGTGTGGAAAAACAAAACCATGAAATCAATGGCAATGGGCAGAGCAATGTGTGTGAGTGCGGGAAAATCAGAGAGAGTTGGGCGCAGGGAAGTTTTTGCGAAGAGGAACAGGTGAGTGGCGCAAACAAGGGGATGAACGGAGGTTGAAGACAGGTTTATATAAGAATTGAGGGTCGCAGAAAGCCGTTGGATGAGGAAATCGTGTGGTGAGAATCGATCTTCTGGTTACAAGGGCAAAAAGTATTTTTACTAAGATAGGCGTTACCGTACGTGCGCCAGAAAAAGCGGAGGACGTGTGTCCCCCACTTACACGACGTGTCAACGTGGTGGAAACGATGGACCCACAAGGCAGGAAAAAAACTCGGCCGTTGATAGAGTTGAAGAAAAATTTGACAAGGGAACATATATCGACGAGAAAAATAATGGCGACAGGATAAGTTATTTGAATACATCGGGAGCTTTTGGTCAGAAACAAGTTTTTGCCCAAATGCTCGGGGGCTACTTTGACAGAAAGTAAAATTTCGAGTATGACAATATAGAAAATGTTGAGCCTACAACCAAGCACAAGTTCTTGGCTGTAGCCTCGGGGGCTACTCCCATCGGGAGCGCTGTTTGCGCACTCGACAATATATTCTCAGAACGCCAAAGTTGCGATCAATTTCTGAATGCCGCAAATTTGCGAAGGTAAGACCCCAGATCTATTCTGCTGGGCGTGGCATCGCCGAAGACTCGCGCTCTACTACTTTTATCCGTATCAACAGATACGAAGAAAAATCCTAACGGACGCGTTAGGTACTCGATAAATTTGACTGGGACTCGACGGAATGGTAAGACCTTAAGCGGCACTCGTCGAAGTTTACACCGGCATCCCGAGATCATGTCCGGGGACGTGATTTTGAAGTAGGTTTTTGCGGATTGCCACTAGAGCAGCTTAACTAGTACCTGATCCGTCGATGAACTAGCCCCAACTACCAATATCCCCGTACAATATAGAATTTTATGAGAAAAGTATAAAAGTTAGAGCTTTCGGGTAAAAATAAACAGTGGAGATTTTCCCTGACTCTACGATTCAAGCAAAATCTCGGGGGCTACTGACATAGGCATCCCAAATGGGCCTGCCAAATATAGTACCCGGGGTTTATTGAAGGCCCACTACTCGAAGAATAAGGAGATTCGGAAGCCCAAGTTGTATTTAAGGAAAAGATAGAGTTGTAATAGGAAGTGTTATTTGTAATCTGGCGGGATGAGTTAGAAACCGTCCCGAACTCTGTAACTTGTACGAAGCGAAACCCTCGGCTCCACCTCTTATATAAAGGGGGAGTCGAGGGACGAAGAGATCATCGAATCATTGTTCACAGACCCTAGTTTTCATATTCGTCGAGTACTTTTCGGCTGAAACCTTCGAGATCTACTTGCCCTCTACTTCTAACTAAACCCTAGCCTACAATCCATAGGCATTGATAAGTTAATCCCTTGTCAGTCCTAACATGGAATTGGTTAAACCACCCTCTGAACAAGTTACAGAATTGGAGGTACCTGTTGGAAAGCAACGCTCTGTGAGGTATGAACTACCAGATGCAACTCAAATAAACTACCACTTACAGCATAAATAAGCTACTTCTCTTTTTTACTTGCAGTCTGATTAATCAGCATTTTTTCTTATTCTGTTGGTTGGTAATTTGTAACATTAACCGTTGGTAAATATATGATTTAGTGGTTGGTAAGGGGGGAGCAGGTTGGTATTTTTGTTACGAGCTAAAAATGTAATTTTTGTCTATTTTGTTTTGTTTTTTGTAACTTAATTTTATTTGTTGTTAGTGGGATTATCAAAAGGCTGGTAAACAATATGCTCAGAGGTTGATAAACACATGGAAGAGTGGTTGATAACTTTTCAATAATTCGACCTGGTCAGGGGTGTTTTTTGGGGGATGGTGTTGATAAGTTCATGTTCTTTATTCACAGCTGTTTTTGATAGGCTACTGGGTTTATAATTTTTGATGTTTTTACATTCGATTAACAACTGCTTGGAGGGTTGATACATAACGGGTCAGGGCATTGATAAGTTCAATTTTTTTTGACAGACGACTGGGTTGATAATTATCAAGGATAGTTTTCATAATTTATGGAATGGAAAAATAATTATCCAAATTGTAGTATTACAAGTTCGAACGACAAACACAGCATGACCATTACACAAATGATTGTACTCCTTCTTTCATTGCATACTTCCATCCTGCTTTTCGCTCATCCTTCTTGCTTTGTCATGGGTTCCCTTCTTCTTTTTGGGAATCCATTCCTGGTATGCTCATGCCAACCTGTGTATTTTTTTTACATGGGATAAATTTAGTAAATGGTAATAACTTTTTTAATAGTTTCTTTGTACTTCTGTGTATATTTTCTGTAAGTCAGTACAATACCTTGTCCGTGTCTGGGCATTTTGGTCTTTTGTGTCCAGGCAACCTGCAACGTCCACACAATCTTGGTGCAGCCTTTTTCTTTAGTTTCGCAGCAGATTTCTCATGGAAATTCATAGGTCTTTCACCTAGGTTGAACCCTGGTTTTCCTGACTGTGGTGGATCCTTATAAGGGCGATGCTCATCTTCATTTTTTTCTTTGTCACTTGAATTTTTCTCCTCAGGGTGTATCTGTTCATTGTTGTGTCCATGATTGTTGTCTTCTCTATCTTCATGACGCATATTGTCAGTATCTTGTTGAACTGGGTCATCAACCTTTTTTCTCTTACGTGTGACTTTTTCTTTCGTCTGGAGGCGTTCAATTGCATCTTTGCATATAGCTTTCTTCAGCTCAGCAACTCCTTCAGCAAACAAGTCGTATGACCTATCATCCGTGCAGACAGTAGATAGTATGTGTGATATTTTGCTCATTTCAATTGTGTGTCTAACAGCCAAGTGTGTATTCTGTGATAATGTATTGCTTCTTCTCTCCGTCAATCGTGCTACCTCTATCCCAGCTGCAGTAGTCCATCTAGGGTTGATGAAACTGATAGGAAGCTCATTCAAACCAATATGACTAGCCACCCTCATGACATGGCAGCACTGTATTCCATCGCGAGCCATCTTTGAGCACGAGCATTTGTACACATCGTCATCAGAGGAAACACTAACCACATATGTTAATCTGGGGAACTCTGCATTCCTATAGTTAGCCACCCTAATCACTCTGTATAATCTCTTCTCTTCCACAACTTCAACGTTGTAAGCAGTACCCTTCCTTAGCTCTTCAGCAAACTTGCCGTATATTGGGTCTGTGTAGATTTTCATTGCTTCCCTTTCAAGAGGATTGAATCCCCAATTCACGTACTCCTTGAACTCACTTTTCTCTCTTAGGCGATCTAGGTCGGACTGTTTCTTTTCTTGTATTATGATATACTCCTTGAAGAATGTTGCAATCGAGTCCTTCCTTTTTACATAGTGTTTGAATAAGGAGTTTGTGCTCTCACTTCTCCCCGTCGATGAAGTGAATGGGAAGAATCTCTCTTTGAAATATGCTCGGGACCCACCGAGCTCCGATGTCATATATCTTGTCCGGTGTGGCTCTCCCAAAGCATTATGACGCTCCGATAGATCATGCCAGCCTATTTTCGAATTCGTCCGGAGTAAATGAGTTCCTTATAACCGCTCTTAGTTCTTCCTTCGCAGTCCCTCTTATCGCGAAGAATAGGGACAACTTGTCATCCAGGTTCTTGCTGATGTGAAAGTTGCGAAACAAGGTACATCGTGTAAGGTAATGCTTTAGATATTGCAATCCCCATTGCAACGTCTTGGTCTGTTATTATAGTTTCTGGGTGCTTGTTGTCCATGGTAGACATGAATTCCTCAAACAACCACTTGAAAGTGTCTGCTCTCTCATCCTCCAGCAATCCTACTCCAAACACGACTGTTTTGCCATAGTTATCAACCCCTAATATTGGAGCGAATGGCATCCCATACTGGTTGGTTGAAAATGTTGTATCAAATGATACAAATTGACCAAACTTTGAGTAGTTTGCCCTCCCTATTTGGTCTGTCCAAAATATACTTTTCACTCTATTATCGCTGTCAACATCAATTGAATGTCTGAATCCAGGCATCTTTTCACGTGCTTCCTTGAATAGTAGCAGCAACTCTTCAATGTCCCTGTTCTTAATTTTCTTTCTTTCTTTTGCTAGCTCGTTTTCTAGGTTTTTTGTATCAAATGGAACTGCCCTGAAGCTTCCCCTTGTTTTCCTGAATATTTTCATTATGTTCCTAGGTGGAACTCTTGTCTCTTGTAGGATGTGGATCAGAGTCTTGTCTGAGGCAGACATTGACCTGTGACACTTCATGAACCTTACTATCCACTCTGACGGAGCTAGGCTGTGGTTATGTTCTAGTCTTATGTTACTTATTGACCACTTTCCTCTGTATTCCTTCACAATCATTCTGACTTTGCATTTTGTCTGCACAATCCTGGAAGTCCATCTCTGTCTGAGTGCACTGTCAACGTATGTATCCTCACGGCACCTGTTGCATGCGAATGTCTGTCTTGTTATTTCATTGGTTTTTCTAGACTCGTAGGAGGTGTCCTTTTTTATTGCAAATCCAATCCTTCTTGCGTACACTGCAAAGAATAATAATGCATCCTATTTTGAATCGAATTCCATCCCAATTGTGGGAGCAGATGCCTCTGATATCTCTTGCATTGTTGGATACTTCTTGTTTGCAAACATTCTGTCCATTTCAAGCTCTTCAGCAGTCGGTTCCTCTGGATTCAGCACTGACTCAAGAATTTCTTCATATTTATCATCTTCTTTGTTCCCATGCTCATTACCATTTGAATAATCAGCATTGTCAGCTGGGCAGGCATTCTCACCAGCAAATGATGCACCATCTGCATGCATTTCTGGGATGTTGCTATCAGCGTATCCTTCGTTGTCTTCGTCCTCGAATTTGAGCACCTGGTTTGACATAGATGCATCATGTTTTTTTGGGGGTATCAGCTATAGTGTTTTTGTTAATGTCTCCCAAAGAAACTTAATGTTTTAATTTTTTTTGTTGTAAATTATGTTACATGAAGCAATTTGACATGTTACCTCATTTAAATCGAAGTCCTTGCATTTTTTTTGCTCGCCCTTGTGATGTTTGATGATATATGTCCTTCCGCTTTGGAGTTTTGCTTGTGCATGTAAAAACTTTCTTCAACTGCTTGTAGCTCTGCCAAGCTTTCGAGCTCAGCTTTCTCTTTCCTTCTCTGAAGAAATGCCTGTAATGTGTAACAAAGACTTTTATTAGTTTTCTTTCTGTGAGGATATGAACAAATCCCATCTCCATAGTCTGCAGAGGTTCATTACCTGTGCAAATTTATCTACCATCCTCCGGCACTGTATTGGTGTCTTCCCTGTCATATATCCAAATATACTTTCTGCAGCAGTTGTTCCATCCCCCTGTTGTGTTTTTCCTGACTCATTCGCTTTTGTTGTATCCATCTGCAACAGAAATTATTGTTAGATCAGAGTTATTTCTTTCTGTTTTACATTTTTTTTCATACACACATGTTTATGTATATGATTTTTAATCAATGTTTTTTTTTCATATCTGCCTTTTTCAGATAATGGAGGATTTAAATTTTTTGTGTGCAAGTCAATAGGAGTCTCTGGAGCTATGGACAGATTATACACAGTGTCACCATTTTTTTCTTCGTGTGCTTTGTAATTTTTAGTACACAGGAGGATTTTATCAGAGTTTTTCTTATTTTTTCTGTCTCTTATTGTATTTTTCTTTTTTTGAGATGTGTAAAGTGATCAATGTTCTGTAAGTTTCTTTTTTCTGTGATGTACATAGTATTTTTTTCCCATGTAATATTCTACTATGCTGAACCTTTTCTATATTTTTCCTACTTTTTTGTAAATGAATGTAATGAACAGATGATTTTCTAGTTTTTCCTAGATGAAAAATGCATGTGCTAGTTGAATTAAGGACTAACCTTTCCTTTCATACCATATGCTGGTGGGTGAATCTCCTCTCTCAGATCAAGGACTCATCCCGTAAAGCAATTGGATGATCTTGTCTATAACCTGAGCACCCTAAATCTTTCTCTCTCTAGTTCTTTTTCTCTCCTGAATTTTGTATTTTCGACCGTGGGTGGGGGTGGGGGGGTAGAAGTTTTTCGTGGCTGGGTTAAAGAAAAGGAGGATTTCTTAGATTTCGTCCGTCTGGTCTACTTGCGCCATTGTTTTGATGTGCACCAGGCGGAAGCTTTTCTGTTTGGTTGAGGAGAGAGATGGTGGCGATGGTTGGTGGCGGGGGAGATGGATCTGTCCCCGATCAGATCCTGGGGAAGAAGTATTTTGTATCTCCTTTTTTTCTGTTTTTAATGATCAGGTTTTGTTTTTTTATGTATGTGACCCTGTTTATTATCTTCCCCTATTTTTTTTCATTTCTATCCTTTGTGTGTGTACCTGTCCACCTGTCCCGTGGGTATTGTTTATACTTATCTTTTTCGAGGGGTTTTATGTCAATAAGTAGATCCTACCTAACCCGACGGTTTCGTCTTGTCTGGAGTTGGAGCTGTCCCCTTTCCCTTCTCATTCTCTTTCCTCTCCCGACCATTCTCCATCAATCTCGTCTATTTCCTCCAAGAAGGCGCTAGGCGTATACGGAGGAGAAATCATGGGCAGATCCATCTAGGTCGTGTGTTTTCAGATCTGTTTTTTTGTCCTGCCCTATGTTTCCTTTTTAATTTTCTTCATACCTATGCGTTTCTTCCAGCTCGTACGATCGCTGGTTTTTCGTAGCTCTTTTTTGTTTGGATTTTTTTTTCTTTTTTTTGCAGATCTAATGATTTTTGTCCCGGTTATCTTATGATGATTCATCTATACTCCCCTGTTCCTTTTTTTCCTGGATGATTTTTTCTTTTCCTCGAGGATTTTTGTTTGGTTTTCTGTTCATATTGCTCTTCTTCTCTCAGCATTTCCTTTTTTATTCGAATGACTGAAATATCTATTTGTTGTTAATCAAGGTACATCAACTTCTTTGTTTTTTGCAGGGTATGGATAATAATCTTTCAAACTAGCAATCCTTCTTCTTATATTTTTTCTTCCATCTGCAAGCCATGGATGGGAATGATGCAGCAACGGTATAACATGATTTTGTTGTGTAGTCTCTTTTTTCTTTTGTGTTTATCTGTTTTGTGTATGTCCCAAATTATATATGTTTTGCTTTTCTGGTTGATCATTTATTAAATTTTTGTGTGCCTAGATCATAGTTGATGTTCATCAACCTGTAACGACTATTCGATGCCATGTGTACAAGGTAGTGTGAAAATGCTGTCATTTGATGGATTGTTTGTGTTCATTATACGGCGTTTTATCTGTGTGTAGAAGGTGTCGACATGAAGTGTACTGTCTCTTTGTCTCACTGGGGTAGTACTGGTTTTGTATTGAAGAATATCTTTTACGGATTGTTCACTATTTACTGGGTATATGCTTTTCATTTCTTTTTTAATTTTGTGTGTGCATGTTCCTCTTTTATAGAAAAACTAGTAAAAGTACCCGTGCGTTGCACCGGAAAAAAATATGTATTGGTGTTGACACTTCTCGTTTTTACCATTGTTGACGCTGGTCACGGATAAATAATTATCTGGAAACTCTTATGTGCAAAACCAACAATCCTAACACCTACCCCGCTCGAGCTATACTATCCCACTTACCTCAAGGTAAACTCCTTTGACTCGTTCCCTTCCTCCTCCGATCAATCTTCCACCCATGCGTGGCCTCCTGCTTTTTGTCGGCATGGCTTGGCCCCCGTTCTTACTCCGTGGCTCGGCCTGGCCCATTGTCATGCTCGCTAGCACCAACCACTCATGTCCTATATTCTCTCGAACTTCATCCCTCCTCACTTGTCCGTCAATTCTTCGCAGCAATTCTTCTACTCTAGAATCGCCTCACTTTGTACTATAGCATCTAAAACCAATGTGTTGATTAGTATGCCACTATTGTCCCCACAGCTCTCCGAAACCATGCCTTTGAGCGTTTAGAATATATGCTTACCTGCAAAAAAATAGTAACATAATTGAGTAGTGAACTTAATTAATCAAAACATCGCCCTATCAACAAGTCGCCGCCACCGGCTCCTATGGAAATTGATTATCTTCTCAGGACCAAATCCAGCAACGTCTGGAGCAAGATCTTGATGACGAGATGCATGCGATGCATCCTCCGAGTTACGTGCTTTCCTGCCGCATTGTTTCCAAACCAGGCTAGCATATGCAATTTATTTTAGCTGCAGGTTAGATTAGATTTTCTGAAGAATGATATTATGCCATAGCTATTAATTAGTTCCTGATGAACTCGGGTCAAAATATGCATATGGTGCACCCGGATCAGATTTTCATGGACTCTGTCTAGTCCTCCATGCCTATGGTTCAGTGTTAATCCCTTGTTGATGATCTATAATCCAGATTTAATCACGAAATTACCTAATGTTCCAATAATAATATACCTTTTGCATATACGGAGAGAAAAAATAGGATTGATTGATCATACATGCACTTAGGTAAACCAACCACGTTGGGAAAAAAATAGAAGTCCATTGATGAGCGATCTTAAGCTTCGCACAACAAAGCGAATGAAATCAGCCGAACCTATCTTAACTGGCGCTGCCAGGTCTTTTGCGCCGAGCGACAGCGGCCGTTCGGCCAAATTATGGCCCAGCCTAGCCAGCTCACACGAATCCTCTTCTCTTCCTTTTTCTTTAGTAATAAATTTTTTCACAGGCGTTAACATCTCCAATCTCCAACCGCTCCAGCCAAGCGCCAATTCCCCGACTCCCGGCCGTCGGCCTCTATCGACCTCGCGGCGTCCGTCCGCCCGAGCTTTGCCTCCACCCGCCAAGCGCAGCCTCCTCGCACAGCGTCCGCCCCACCCGGCTTGCCAGCCGCGCCTGCTCGACCCCGTGCGTCGCTGCTGGGTCGTTCCTCACGGCCTTCCGTCAATCTTTGCTCCACCCAACAGCGTCACCTCCTTTCCGAGCTCCACGAGCGCCGCCTCGCCCTGGTTCCACGCCGCCCGGACCGCCTCTAGGTCGCCAGCTCATCCAGCGACGCCGCGAACCGCCACTCCTGTGGTCTCCGGCGTATTTTCCGGCGACTCTAGGTCCCTGTGCCACCACCGTTCGACGCAGGTAATCCCAGGTCCCAACGCGCCCTCTTCCCGGCTCCTTGAGGCTGGAGCTATCCTCCGAAGCGCCGTCCCCGCCGCGTGCCCGTGCGTCACCGGGCGTCTGCGTGTCCGTGAGTCACCGGGGCCTTTCTTCCGCTTGTGCGTACGGAATAAAACGGGCCGAACCGTTTTTATGACTTGCCGGTGGCAGCCCTGTAATTTATAACAAAATCGGGGGTATAAAAAACGGACCAACAAGAAACCCTTTTGCTTTTATTATTAGGTATAGATAAAGCACACGACATCGAATACTACATGTTCACATTACATCGTTAATAGTTGTTGTGACCTACTTTTTTTGTATGTTAAGACTACATACTTGCTGTTCATCAACATGTACCGACTATTCGATTATTTATTTTTTTAATCATGTAATTTGCAATTATCAGGGCTTTAGGACCAAGCTCTCGCTTCCTAAGTTTCTTGGAGTGACTAGATGGTTGACAGCTACTCAGAAAAATCTTGTTGCTGATATTGGTCTTGAGCAACTGCTCTATGTGACCTGTGATTACCTTCCTAGGAGTCTCATCGCTTACCTGGTAGCTAACTTCGATTCGCAGACTAGGTCGCTCTCTCTACCTAATGGCCCTCCTGTCAAATTCAGTGCCTATTGTATCAACAAAGTTCTCGGTACACCCATCGGAGGTTTGCTGATTGGTAGGAAAGTCGATCCTCATTTAAGGGCAGCTATTGGTGATTTGACCAACTGCAAAGGACATTACCCTACCATTTCCGAGCTGGATAAAATTTTGACAAGGGAATTGGATGGAGACACTTTCAAAATTGTTTTCACTTTGTATGCCATGACCGCTTTTCTCTGTCCTTCTAGCCATGACGCTGTCAGTCCTGATTACTTACACATCGTGGAGAATCCTTCCGTGATATCTTCGTTCGACTTCTCAAGTGCTGTACTCCAAAAGCTCGTTTCTTCCATCGAAGCTTATAATGGAGGTACAACTTCGGTCTTAGGAGGGAACCTGTTTTTCTTAATGGTACGTAATGTTCATACCAGGGTAGAATTCTCCAAAAGGGGAAAAAGTCCGTATTTTAACATTTTTCTCGCTTTTGTGTTGTCATAGGTCTGTGTACTTTGAGTTTCTTGACACCGAGGTGATTCTGCCACACTTGAAGTGCAATGTTCCTCGAATATCAATATGGTCTTCTTCTTTGGTTTCGGAAATCGAGATGCTAGATTGTGTTTGCAAAGACAAAGCAATATTCGGTAGCTTGCCTGTATGTTTTCCTTTTCCCAGACTTAGTTTATTTCATACAAATTTCATTTTTCTCACACAATCATCCTTGAACCATTTTTGTTTTTCTTCTCTTATTCATTCAG
Organism: Lolium rigidum; assembly: GCF_022539505.1. Classification (NCBI taxonomy): domain Eukaryota; kingdom Viridiplantae; phylum Streptophyta; class Magnoliopsida; order Poales; family Poaceae; genus Lolium; species Lolium rigidum. Next base: position 272,260,125 of record NC_061510.1, on the reverse strand, counting down.
ACGAAAGATGTTGCAAGGACCCCTTTTGGAAATTTAATTAATGAAGGTCAAACCATTGAGAGTAATTCATATGAAGACCTTCTACAATTTGTCTTGTCAACAACACCTTTGGAGTCGCAAGAAGAGGTATGTATGGCTTTTTAAGATAATTATAATTCTGTGATAGCACCAACTGCTTTTTTGAAGAATTCTACCCTGGTGGAGGGGGATTTTTTTGGGTAGGATGGTGTTTTTGTTGGAGGGTGTTGACATGTTCACGTTTTTTACAGTTTTGGTACGCGACTGGGTTGATACATTCACGGTTTTACATTTGATAAATAACTTTTCGTGGGATTGATACATAACTGGTCAGGGGTTGATAAATACACTTTTTTGATAGGCAGGCGACAGGGTTTGGTAAATTTACGTTATTACACTTTGATAAAATAACTTATATGGCGTTTGATACATAACTGGGGCAGGTGGTTGTTAAATACAGTTATTTTTGACATGTAGGCTACTGGGTTGATAAGTCCACACTTTTACATTTTGATAAATAACTGATCGTGGGGTTGATACATACCTGCTCAAGTGGGTTGATAAATACACTTCATTTTTGCCAGGGGTAGGGTACTGGGTTGATAAATTCACCTACCTACATTTGATAAATAACTGATTGGTGGGTTGATACATAACTGGTCAAGGGGTTGATAAATACACTTTTTCTAAGTTTGTTGTTCAATACTTCTTTTTTTTACTAGTTGCATATTTTTTTATTTAATGTGGTTTTTTTTATTTTGTTTTTGTTCATAAAGGTTAAGGCACAAGTCCCTTTGTTAATAAGCAAAATGCAGAAAGACATAATGGACTCCATACAACCAGTAATTGTCAAGAATGTCATGAGTTTTCTTAGGATGACTTCAGTTAGTTCATCCATGTTGAATACTGATGAGAAGCGTAAATGTCAGAGTGTACCTGTGTTTTTCAAAGTACCTTCACATGGTTCTACTGTTTGCCAAAGTCCATTAGTTCAGCCGAACACTATGTGTATTCCTGGGCATGCAGCGAGCATTTAAATTTTCTCGATCCTCCGACTATGTCCGATGTGGACTCGAAGTAGAACATGTCCGCAATGATGGGTGCTTGTTACCGCTTCCGGCGATGATATCCTTGAGAGATCGACTAAAGAAGGCATGAAGGATGGTCAGGTTCCTGATATCGGCTCCATTATTTCTGCTATGGAATCTCTTCAATACCCAAGCAGTCTAGGTGAACTCAGCTGTAACTTTGAGTTGTTGGAGCAGATGAACCCTGCCAAGCCTGACCTCACTCAGTTGTATGACTCTGCATCATCAGGAGTTGACATGCTTCAGTATGTTAAAGATCAAGCTGCAGAAGAGAGGAAACTTATGGATGCAAGGGAAATGCAGTCACAGCTGTTGTTTGAAAAAGTTCAATTCTCTGTCGATTTGGACAGTGTCAACAGTTTCAGGAGACCCAATGGCGCAGGTTACCCTTGCAATGAAATACTATCCTCCAACAAAAGAAATGCAATGATTTCAAGCAATGATTTTGGTTCTGAATGCGCTTGCTTGATAAAGAGGCCAAGGATGTTTGGAATTAAAGAAGAAGTCTGTAGTTCGAAGCATTGATCCCGGTGGTATAGATAATACAAAGGAAACTTGTTTTAATGATGGAGAAACATCCTTTATATCTCCCAAAGCAATCTGTACCATATCGCACGTACATGTTCAAGCTCCCGAGACCTCGTATTCATGGGATGAAAGTGAGTTTGACGAGGAGTTATTAAGAACAACACTTCAAGCGTAGGCTGAGCACGAATCGAAGCTACGTTCGACGCAGTTTCCAAGTTATGAAAATCAAGCATTCAATGTTACAGAGATCAGCCCAAACAAGGTCATATCAGAGTTCAATTCTACACTGGTTGAACAAGATGTTTTCAAGGACATTGTGCACAGAGTCCCCAAAACTGCAAAAGCTCAGAAGAAAGTTGATCTCCCATTGATCATTTTTTATCGGCAGTACTTGTTTTTTATAGTGTCCATCCTTTTTTTATGTGTTTGTGTTCACTGTCTTTTATTTTGTTTTTGTGTTTCGTTATTTCTTTTTTGGCAGTGTCAATATTGTGCGAATGGGTAGTACTTGGGCTGAGCACCGTGTTTTTGCTCTTAGTATGCAAGTGTATGTTAATGTGAACAAATACGTTATCAACATGTTGGGGAAAGCTGTCATTGTTGAGGATACTGAGAAGCGTTCACTGAAACTTTTACCTGAAGGCCATTGGAAACGATATTTCATCCCTTTTGATGAATCTGTAAGCTTCTTTTCTTTTTCATCTCTCTCTCTCTCTCTCTATATATATATATATGCTTCTGATACATATAGGTTGGACTTTTTTTTGATAAACCTGTATTGATGTTTTCATTATCAATATGCAGGCTCTGTTTGCAAAACCTTACGAGAACCCTGGAACCCTGTCTAGACTCATATCACATGAAATGATTGGTTTTAAGCTCGATTCAATGGATCTGGTATGTTTTTTATAAACTTTTATATATGTTTTGAAATAATGGCTTTATAACCCTCTTTTTATTTTGCCTTATTTTTTTTCAGCAGCTTTTGAAACTTTTTATCTATCAGATGTTGTATTTTATCTTCTCACACTTATTATTGTCCTTTCCTTGTTATGCCTTTTTTTATCGTAGGTGCATGTTCCGTTGATGACATCTGGGTTCTACTACCTTCTTCTTATCAACTTTAGGTTAAAGTTGTTTGAAGTGTTATACCCTAACACAAAATTCAATCTTGTGTCTGAGCACGTCGAGGTTGCAATTAAGAATTTTAAAATGGGATTCAATTTATCGTACAAGCACTCATTGATCAAAGTTGATGGCATGCAAACAATTTACAGGAGTGTATGTTCTTCTGACAAAGAGTATGTCACAAGTTTCCTATATCTGTTTTCACATGTTCTATATGTTTTTATGGATATTTTTTGTGCTGTTTGTTTTTTCTGTTATGTATATAAGAAATCATGAACCTTGCAGTTTTTTGTTTGTTTTATATATGTTTGTATTTTTTGATTAAAAGTTATCAGGGGTATTGTTATGTAGTTACCATTGGTTTTGATAGTATGTTACCAGGTCATTCATTATATAGTTACCAATGGGTGGGGGAGGGGTGGTGGTGCAAGTTATGATTCTGTATAGCTTTTCCCTTTTTTATAGGTTTTTGTTTTTTTCAGTGTTCTCAAATTATGTTGTTTTTAAGAAGGTGTCAGGCCATTTTTGATTGTGTCGTTACGAGGGCTTTTGTTTCCTTTTCTTTTATGTATCCTAATGCCATACAAGTTCTACTGTAACTTTTATCCTTTCTTTTTTATGTATTTTTTCAGTTGTGACAGTGGTGTGTTCATCATGGAATTAATAAGAAATCAGAAGGGAGGAAACAAACTCTGTTTTGAACCAGTATGTTTTTCTCTTTTTTATGTTAATTAGTTATCATATGTGTTTTTCATTTCCTTTTTCATTTCTTTTTTGTTACCGATGAATGAAATATATTTGTTAAAATGTTTATCTAATATATGTATTCTTTATTGTCTTTTTTAGAACCATGCAAAACCTTACTTACTTACTATATGGTTGCTCATCCTTTCAATGAGAAGATGCCACTGAAAACAAAAGAAATCCTTAGGAAGCATGTACGTTTTTTCACATTTTTGATTTATCTTTTTCCTGAATTTTTTAATCTTTTATTGATCAATCTATTGATCAGTATTTCTTTTTCTTTTTTTTGCCATGCATTTCATGATACAGGGATCCCATTTGACCACCAGGTTTGTATTTCTTAAATTTAGTTTTATATGGCTTTTTTTCCCATATCATTTTGTTTTGTGGTTTGTTTTTGCACACAATTGACTGTACTTTTTTTTTCAGACACCAGGTTACTATCCCTGGATGCATGAGCAAAACAAGCTTGTTAATGGTGAATATCACATAGTCCTTTTTGTCATATCTTCATTTTTTCTTATCTGTTTTGTTCATATTTTTTCAATTAATTTTTTAAATTTTTTATTTATTTTTTGCATGATATGAGTTGGCTGTCTTTTTTTTTGAATGCAGATGATACTAACTCCATTGAAGAAATGCTTATTTTCTGATCCTTTTCCATGTTATGAGTGTCCGATTGCTGTGAAGAAGAGATGAGATGCGACCGATAAGATGTAGTGTAGACAATTTTTTTTATCAATCATTTTATGTTTCTTCTTCTTTTTTAAATTAATTGACTAGTCATTCTTCTAGTTTTTGTGGAAGTGTACTGACTTTTAAATGTCGACATATCCATCCGGGGTTGGAATGTGAGTGAGAACCTTGTGTTTATCAAATAATAATCGCAACTTATTCCTCTTATTTCATTCTTTTTTGGGGGGTTCGCACTGTGCTTGGCCCATCGTGGCCCAGTAATTAAACTCCTTTTTTATCTAGTCTTATTTTGTTACTGGGCCGTCTCTTCAGGTCCAGTCCAGTAAACAACTTCTATAAGTATTCCTGGTCTGGAACCGACGGAGCCCCCACATCTACAGTTTCCGCATTTACATTTCTTCTCGCCCGAGAAGTGGGAGGGGCGGTTCAGAGCAAGCGGATAGAACGGTGGTGTAAGTTCAATCTCAAATCTTCCGCTGTCATCTCTCTTTTCGATCTATATTTCTTCTCACTTTTCTTTTTTTCGCATTACTGTCTAGTTGCTTTGTAGCATTTTCTCAAGTTTCTATGGTGTTTTTCTTGCTGGAAAAACCAATCTATGTCTCTTTTTGGTGTTCTTTTTTGTGGAATCTGAGTTCTCTCTGTAGCTTTTTTTTGTTGTCTTTCGTCCGGATCTCATCCTAATGGTCTTTTTCCTTCTAATATATTCTACTTTTTAATCGACTATCTGGATTTTTTTATTTTCGCAGGTGAACAGTAAGTGCGAACAAAAGGGGGGTTTTCTTTTCTGGAGGTTGTTGTTGTTCAACCTTTTTTGGTGGAGATCTGCTTTTGTTCCTCGGTGGTGAGCACTTTCCCCTTTTTTATGTATTTGTATTACCTTTTATCTATATTTTAATTATCTTATCTGCATGTTTTCATTTAAGCATTATCCTCCTGGCAGTAAGTCAAGAAATTGGGATCCAATATATTTTTTGTAATCTTTTTTGCGTCTGGAATCCTGGTTATGTGTCAGTAGTAAAGTAGATATCATGGTAGGTATCAACAGTTATACATTGTAGTCATCAAGGTGCTTTTTTATAGTGCTTTTAGTTTCATGTTCTTCACTTTCAGTTTTTTTTATTATGACACAAACATCAGGTATCATATGTTTTTGTAGAATAAATATGAACTTTTGTTGTATATAGTTTATCAATTGCATCTCTGGGTTGTCTGGTCCTTTCAATTTTTGGTTTTTTATGTGTATGTATGTCAGTTTTTTTATAGATTTAACTATCTTTTTATGTTTATGCTTTTTAGTACATATCAACTTGTACCACGGAGCCAAGAAATGTGATGCAATATATTTGTGACATGTGTCTGTAGACAGCTGGTAGTCTGTTAGCATAACTCTAGATATCATAGTAGTTATCAACATTCCTATTCTGTAGTTATCAAGGTGCTTCTATCTACTGCTCGTTGGTGTCCTTAACTGTTAGTTTTAAACATTTTTTGATATTTTTTTTGATTAGTGCTTTTTGTACATTTCTAGGAGAGTGAAATTCAGTATGTCTACTTATGTGACTGAAGAGACGAGGGTTCAGGTGTCTAAGTTCCTTCTTAGTAAACTAGGACTTACTCCTGGCCCAGTTACCAATCTGTTTCTTGTCAAGAACCTTTCCTGTTTTGAGCCTGCTGGAGTCTTCAAGTGTCTCCATGTCATCAACAAGCTGGTCGGCACAGAGTTTGATTTCATAGTTAATCAAAGCCACCAGTGTGAAATCTTTGTTAGGTGCACGACCCCTGTTGCGTGTACGAAGCTTCACAATGTGCTTCCTTTAACCTTTAAATTTGATGAAGCTCGCGTGAAGTTTTGCAAGGTTAGCTTCCTTGAAACACTTCCAGAAGATGAAGACATTTTCCTCAAGGAACCAGCCAAGACCTTTTCAGCCAGCATGGAGAATCGTAGTATTACTCAACAGAAGCTTCTAGGTTACCCTGCTGGGTACTCTGATGTAAGCCTTGACATGGATTATGAGGAGAACATCAGAATGACGGACACCACGATGAAGATTCTCGGTGTTTCTGAGGGTTCTCAAGAGGGTCTAGTTAGAGTGAACCTAAAATATCTGCTTTCACCCGAGTACATTGCACATGCATACTCGTTGTGCAATCCCCAGACCTTGTCAAGTTTGCTGTTGAATACAACTCCAAGCTTTATATGAAGTTCAAGATCCCAATGATGGCTGAGGTGATGACCAAGAGCCACTACTTTGTTGATAGATTCATGATCAAGTTCTATTTAGTCAAGACTGTCAGGAAGTGTTCATTCATGGAAGATATTGGCAGGAAATGTCCAGTATACATTAGGCTCAAGAATGAAGACCATTTCGAAGACCACTTCGAGTCTGCTTGATTTCTTAATAGACGATATAGTGCTTTTCCCTTTCCCTAAGTGTTTTTTAGAAGCACAGTATGAACTCCATGTAATGTGGTGCTTTTGTATCAAGGCATAAAGCCCTTGATGTTTGATTTGTGTACTATATCCTTTCTGTGTCTAGGTGGTTTGATGAAACCTTTTTTTAATGCTGCTTTTTCGTCGTGTGTAATGGATGCTATTATTTGTACTTTTTTACGTAAGTCTGTGCTGGTGATGAGTGTGTGCTGACATTTTTTATGCACATGTGTGACAAATCTGAGTGTTACATGCTTTTTCTGTCTTTTTTGTTTATTCGTTCATGAATTTTAAATTTTTATTTGTCTTCTTCTCGTACACTGAAATTTTTGTTTTATATTTTGCCTGACATACAATATCTTCTTTTGTTTTTTTAACCTATCATTTTTGTTTTCTGTTCTTTTTTTACCAGGGTATGTCGTACATTACTAAGATGAGGAGGCCATCAGTTACTCGTCATGTTATGAGTAGGCTTGGAGAGTATCCTGGGAAAGTGCATGATCTTTACCTTTTCCGTGTGATGGATACTCGGCTTGATGGTATATTCATTTGTCTTGCACTAGCAAAGAAGCTGCTCACTAGGGATTTTCAGTACACTGTTAATCAGGGCAGCAAAACCAAAGTGTTCATCAGGCCCAGTGGGACAGATGATAAAGCTACTCTTCTAGCTGCTTCTGAATTTAAGTACATGCTGAATCACTATCATATCAAGATCATCAAGATAGAAGAGCTTCACTACAAGCCAGTTTCCAAGGATTTCTCTCTGAACAAACCAGTGTCGACATTCCCTTGTTCATATGATCATCTCTCAGTTGAAATGATGACTGAATTATCTTATCCTGTTGGTTTCTCTAGCCAAGGTGATAACATTGATGGTTTTTGCAACACAATAATGTCAGAGACGACCATGAGTCTTCTGGGTATTTCTGAAGGAGTGCAATCTGATCTTCTCAATGTCATTGTCAAGTACTTCGTTCAACCTTCAACCATTGGGCTTGCACTTGAAGTTATCCCTACAGACTTTGAATTCAAGTATGCCATTGACCAGAATGGATCTTTTTACATGAAGTTCAAAAAGCCCGAGCAAGCTGAAGCTATTGCTAGGAGGCATTACTTCATTGGAGGCAAAATGATCAAGTCACTACAAGAAAACAGTCACGTAGGGACGTTCTACATAGGACGCTCTTGTATTCGTCTTAAAATTCAGAGTCGGTTAGTACGTAGAGACGTTATTGGAGACGTTGTACAAAACGTCACATGTTTCATGTACGGTTAGGCACCACGTTTATAACCCTAATAGTTTGCTGCCCAACTCTATCTAAGTTAGAGAAAATAACTTGCGCCTCCTCCCACCTGATCAGATCTGAGATGGGAAAAAAAAAACTACCACCGCCGGTTCCCATCCACAAGAAAGTGGCGATCCATTATGCCGCCGATCTTCAGATCGCCACCCCTCCTGCTCCTCCTCTCGCCGCCGTCCATTCTTGCTATCACCTTTGAGACCTAGACCCTCTCTCTCCATGGACGTCCAGGTTAGGAGTTAGCACTCTTTCTCTCTACCGACTACCAACACCAGCGGTCATGGCGTCCCCGCGGCAGCTAGCGACTAATTCCGCCTCTCCTTCATGAAGAACCCTTTTATTTGCGCAGCCTACGGAATTGCTAGTTTGCACATGGCGAGATCCGCAGGTTAGATCATCGTTCCCTTCCATCCTATGTGCATACATATGAGGTGTTCGATAATATTACTGAGATGAAACTTCGGTTTCCAGTTAACTGCTGCAACTTGGCATCAGGTTAGTGAAGTTGGGCTTAAATATCTGCTATTTTGATGAAGTTTTATTACTTTCCGGAATTCCAAATGATGGAACAAGGTACGTAACCTCCACCAGATTTATCTCCATGTCGTGAACTCTGACTATGCTAGTAGATGCATTGCAGGTTGGGTTACAACCTTTTGATTTAATTTGGTTGTGCATCAATTATAGCTGTTTCTGATGTACACCAATGCTTGGCAAGGTTTGTCACTCTTCCCTTCTATTCGATGTACATGGAGATCCTTTGCATATTGAAACTTCACATGTTCTACCACACCCGTATGTATTAATTAATATTTATAACTATTACCACTGAATATCAAAGCATGTCTCCATGTTGTTTAGTATATTTTTTCCTGTAGGTATGCCCTTTGCAAACAATAAGCTAGAATATCAAAGTGAAGAGATGATGTTTTTTTTTTTGTTATGGATACTGCCTCTAATAATAATATATACTTCGGTTGTGCTACTGCTGTGTTAATGCTTGGTTGTCGAGCGTGGGAATAAATGAATATCTATGAAGTCCATTTTGTTATGATCCAGTTGTCTTGTTTTGCCAATGCAGGATATGTTGATGGTTAGATAGGAGTCTGTTTAAACTTGTCTCTATTTGAGGAGAGAACAAAAATTGACAAGGTAGCAAAACCATAGTTCTTGCTAGTCACTAGTTTCTAGAAAGTGGTCTCATGCATGTTCAGCACAATATTTACACTTCATATGTATATAATGATAACACATTGTAAATATATCTCTTATTGGAAGTGAGACTTCCTACTGAAGTTTTCTTGTTAATCTATTTGTATTTGATTTGATTTTTTGTATAGGGTAACTGACCGATGATTTTTGAAGCCGGACAATAAAAGTATCATGCAAATCTAAGGAGAAGTTAAGATGGCGACCTGGGAGATCATGTACTGTTAATTGTATGCATAAGCTTATATATAGTAGATAGAGGCTAACTAGGTACACAATGTATTTTGGATTTAAGGGAGTTTGTCCGGTGGAATCAGATTTTGTTTTTGTAATGGATCTAGAGTTTGATTGTAAAATATTGTTGCTCTTAAGAAATAAATATATTTTTCCCACAGTGAGTTGTAATTTTATACTGTTTTGTCGTTTGTAATAGAACAAATTACTTCCAGATTTCAATCGGCAATTACCAGCAATACCAAATAAAAAGAAACAATATGAAAAAATGTATTCCAATTATTTAAGATGCAATAAAGCGGCTCAACATGATTAGAGGCAATGAGTAAGCTCATCAAATAAAACGTCTATATGGCCATAAGGATGCTTTTATTAACGTCTCATTGTCTCCTAAACACGCTTAACATAGCGTCTCTACATATCTTGAGACGGTGCATAAAGAGACGTTTCTAAGACGTTTTACTTAGCGACTCTACATTCGTGTAGAGATGAAATAAAACGTCTTTAGCACATAAATTAGACGTTTCTACATGCATCTTTTGTTGTAGTGAGTTTTACTATGTGAAGACTGTCGAACAGTTGGATTAACAAGATGACACGGGCAAACTGTCTTTCCACAAGAAGCATCATACTGATGATTTCTATGTGCTTTTCTAGTCAATCTATGACTGTGTAGTCGTGCTTTCGTGTCGTTAGTCACCTGGTGCCTTTTGTTTTGTTTCAAAAAACTTGTCATGTAATAAGTAGGTAGCAAGGACTTTACATGTTTTTTACTCTTTCAGTGATGTATTTTGCTTTATCATATCTGCAGTCAGTATGTTTTTTTTTCTCTTGGACACTATGATGTAATAAGTCTGTAGCAAGATATGCTATGTTCTTTTTTTAACCTTTTTTTCACTGTTTTTTTTGTCTCTCTTTTTTGTATGAGTGGTTTTATTGTTCTTCATTTGTATCCTTTTTCATCTGTCTTTTTTTTGTCATTTTGCCCCTGATTTGTATTCAAATCTTCTATTTTTTTTACTGGATGTCCAAAATACTGTCTAGCTTGCCGTCATTTTTTACAAGCAGTTATGAATATATTATAATTGTTCATGACGCCGGCATCTAGTCTATATTTTTTATTCTTTTAAATTTTTACAGTGGTTTTCTTTTAAATGGTTTTTCCATAGGTGGACAGATAAAATGGTTCTCTTTTTTGTAATGCATCGGTACTCATACTCTTAGTTTGTAATAGCTATCGAGCGTGACTGTATGTAGTTACCAACGCTGGTCGAATGTATTTACCGACACTTGGCATTACAGACATTTCTTTTTTGCACGTCCTCTTTTTTAGTTTTTATTAGATTATAAAATAGAAATGTTGGATATTTTTTCACTTTACTTATGCATAGCTCACTCCTTTTTATAGTGGTTGTTTATTCTCTTTTTTTTCCAGCTCAACTCAAGGAGCCAGTTAGACGCTTTTTGTTCACTGCAAATTTTTTAATGCTACAGTTGGTGGAAGGTGAGACGACTACGCCTCAATAAATAGAGACCCCTTATCACTTCTGCATCTCTTCTCACCCTTGGCTATTCCATTCTCCCTCTTTCTAGGTCAACACATCCACATCGAGCCATTGCTCTTAGTGCTTCTTCTCCCTCAGTCCAGGCGGAAGGAATCCTCTTCTATCTATCTTTTTTTTGGTGGATCTTTTCCAAAGCTGCATCTGGACGGTAAGGGTTTTGTTTGCTCTTTTTTTCTTTTTTTGATGTTTCTGAAACCCCGCACCTCCATGTGTTTATTTAGTACGAACTCGTTTGATTCCCTTTTTCTGCCCCCCGCGCCCCCCTCTGTCTGTTGACCTTTTTTGCTAAATCTAGAAAGTACCATGGACAACAACTTTTTAAATATGTAACCAGATTATGAATATTTAACTCTATTTTTAGCAGATCTACAACAATATTCCTGTAGATCTAGTTTACTTTTTGTAATCTATGAGAGCTCGTCTTCTATTTCCCTATAGTTTTACTCACAGATGTCCCTTTTTTTCATTGCGCAGGGTTTTCCTTTGCTCTTTCAAGATGGTCTGCAATGTATGTGGTAATCCAGATGGACCATGCAGGGCCAAAACGAGGGATTGCTCTTTTTTCATATCAGAGTTATTGGTTACCTCTGAAGATTGGATGGTACATTTTAATTTTTTATTCTTCGTTTTTATACTTTGTTTTTGTGAGATTTATTTGCTGATTTCCTTTTTATCACTGCACCAATGTATTTTTTTTGTTCTACATATTTTTTGTTTTGCATGTTGTTCACTATACTTTTTTACTTTTTGGCAGAATGTTCCATGCTATGTTAGGAACCAGATAAACATGATATGTGCTGGCAGAACTGATATCCCTGTCTCTGATGAGTCTGGAACCACTCACACTTTCAATGTAGCTATGAATGAGTCGGTAATTGGTTTTTATGGTTGGGGGTGGAAGGAATTTCTGATCACGTCCAATTCCAAACCTGGTGATTTCCGTAAGTTTCAAATGACCAATAACCCTGAGACACCAATTAAAGTAGGATGTTGCAAGTCAGCAACAATGTCTCAGTTCAGTAAGGTGCAATCTGGTACGTTGAATGATTCTGATAGTGAATCAAGTGATGAAGAACCAGATCAAAGTGATTCAAGTGATGGAGAACCAGATCAAGGTTGTACGATTTTTTTTTACCTTTTTTTGCACATTTCTTTACATATGATGCAAAATGCTTAGACCTTAAACAACATTAACTTATTTATTCCTTTTTTTTGATTTTCTTTGTTATCAGTGTATGATCGACATAGTGTTGTTGTCATGACAAGGCCACTTGATTGGACTATGAATCTCTTGGGTAGGTGGAGAGCAATTGTTAACAGGAGAGGCATTGGTTTGGGACCATTGTTTCTGCACAAACTCACTGCCACAAACATTAACAATTCGCTGATGGTATGTATGTAATTTGTGTCTCTTTTTATATGTGTCCCTTTTTAAAATGTTTAATTTTTTTGTACTCAAGATCATGATATGAACATGCATGTTTATATATACTCAGGGTTGTTTCTTTTTTGTTGTTTGTACTGTGCAGAAAATCCCAAGCATGGTTGTCCAGGGTCTTAATCTCGAACCATCAGGTTCCGTGGTTCTATCAGCGGACAACACACCAGATGTCCTTGGACAGTTCCATCCCTCCACTGATGGTAGGATGATAATAAGTGTTCAAGCATGGGGAGAGTTTGCTGAAAAGAAGGGATTAGCAGCTGGTCAAGTGGTGATGTTTCTCTTCCATCAATATGGTGGTATCATCACACGCAGGCAGGGTGTTGTTATTACTGTCGATGTTATTTGAATATGTAACGAATCTGTGTATGTTGGAACATCGATCAAGTCCTTTTTGTATCGTTTTGAAACACCTTTGTTATCCATTTTCTATGTAACTGAACTATGTTTTGTAACTCAACTTTGTTTTGAGATCAATGTTTCTTATGTGTTTTTCAAGTGATCTGTATGTATGTGATCCATTTTTTTATCACAAGCTATGATTGCAACATATTTTTGCTATCTACCAATACGAATCACTCATCACATATCTTTTTTGCCATGTAATGTGTTTTTGTTACCAACCCTTTTTTTCTGTGTTTTTGTTACCTACCCCGATATTGAATTGTACTAATATTTTCCAAAATCCTAGATTGAAAGTATTCGGCTTTCTAATTTGATTTCTTTTTTTCTTGTTTTGATGTGTTTTTGGAATTCAGGGTTCGAATAAATTTTTGGTCGCCTGAGGTGCTCGCCGAAGCAGTGCCGTCTGAGGGGGCTCGCTGATGCAGGGCCTTATGAGGTTCTCACCAGAGTTGGGCCGGACGAGGGGTGTGTAGGGGAGAAAGGCACCGAGTCGAGTTGGCTAGGAGGTTGTGGGGGTGTGCGCAAGGCATGCGGCGACGGGCGTAGGGGCGAGTCGGTGGTGGCCGAGAGAAGGGATACGGGAGGGTTCCGGAGCGCGAGGAGGACAGAAGGGAGCTGCAGGCCGCGAGAATGGAGATGGTGGCGGTTGTGAGAAGGACAGGATGGAGGATGGGTGGGGGCAGTCGTGCAGGGAGGGAGATGTGCGGGGCAGACGCAAGTTTCCGAGTTTTTCTGAGGGTGAGACTATTTATCAACCCACTTATTTTTATCAACCCTCTTATTCAGTTTTCACCAATACGTTATTCAATGTTTTTTTGTCAACTTTGTTTTTCATGTCTAGCGTGTCTTACTCTCTTTTTTGGGCCGTCCCTTGTTTTTAGGCCCAGTCCAGTACAAACACTACAAAGCATGCGTCTTCTCGAACCGACGGAGACCCCACGCGTGCAGTTTCTCCCATTTACAGTTCTGGTCGCTTGAGAAGTGGGAGAGGCGGTTGAGACCAGGCGGATAGGACGTTGTTGCAGGTTAAATCTCAAATCTTTGCCCATCCAATCTCTTTTCGATCTTTATTTTCTTCTTAATCTCTTTTCGCATTTCCTGTTTTAGTTGATTTTCCTAGCGTTTTTGCAAGTTCTTAGGGCTTTTTGCTGGAGGAACTAATCTATGTCTCTCTGTTCCTTTTTCCGTCGAATCTGAGTTGCCACTCAAGTAATTTCTTCATCTCTTGTTGTTCGAATCTTATCCTAATCGACTATTCTCTTCTGCTCATCCATTTTTATAGTATGAATCGACTTTTTTTCATGTCGGAGTGTTTTTACATTTTTGCAGGTGAACAGTAAGTACGAACATAAGGGGTTTTTTCTCTCTCTGTAGATTTGTTGCTGTTCATCTTTTCTTTGTCGGGAGATCTGCTTCTGTCTCTAGGCGGTGAGTACTTATCCTTCTTTTTTATGTATTTTTCATTAGCTTTTATCTAGATTTTAACTTTGCAATCTTCATGTTTTTTTAGTATGCATTGTTCTTATTTCTAGGGGTAAGCCAAGAAATGAAATCCAATACTTTTTTTTGGTAATCTAATGGTCTCAAATCCATGTTATTTTACCAGCAGCAAAGTACATATAATGATAATTATCAACATTCATTCATTGTAGTCACCAAGGTACTTTTTCTTTAATAATCTGATCATTTTGATGTTCTTCCCCGTCAGTTATTTGGGGTTATTTTTTAGATAAACAACAGTTATACTTGGTTATGTATGACATTTTTTTTGCAGAGTAAATATCTTTTTATGTTCATGTTTTTTATTACACATTACTTTGCCTAGCAGCAAGCCAACAAAATGTGATCCTATATATTCTTTTTCTCCAGGGGCACTCCGCAGCAAGTTATCTCCCTTTTGCTGTTCCTTCTCATCTTTTTTCTTTTTCCAGTGACCTCTTCGTGTCCCTCTCGTAATGGATGAGGAAGGCAAGTTTAGCAATCCCAGCAGTGACAAGGATCAGGAAGAAGAGGTTAGCAATCAAATCAGTGATACGGATGAGGAGGTGTATGTTAGGACTGACATCACTGAAACCCGTAAGATGTTTGCACACACGGCTGAGATTGAGGTTGTCTATACTGATGACACCCATAAAGCAGCCGAGATTATCGACATGTACGAGCAATGGCTTATCAAGGAGAAAGACAAGTTCGTGGGCCTTGACTTTGAGTATTGTGACCCAGAATATAAAGATGACTATCGTATTGCGGTTGTTCAACTGTCGATGAACAATCATGTATTGGTATACCAATGGTCTAGGTATGATATTTTCAACTTCCATTTTATTTTTGTTGTGTGTTTTAATCAGTGTTGATAGCAGATTTTTTCATATCTTATATCCTTCTGTTTTTATGTTTTTGCAGTAGCCTGAAGTGGTGTCCGAAACTTATGGATTTCTTACGCAGCGGCGTACATTTTGCTAGTGTTGACATAAGGAATGACAAAATAGCAATCAAGCAAAGTTGGAATATTGAGATACCAACTGAGTGCCACATTGATCTTCAAGACTTGTTCAAGCTCGATCGTGACAGACCGGTATGGCCGACATGGCAGCCAGCCTCATACACGAGTAGCTACAAAGTAATGAAGAAGAAGTTCCCATCTATTCAGCACAAGTTCCGGGAGAAGAGTCCGCTTGATGATATTAATATTGAGTATGCAGCCAGAGATGGTTATGTTGCGTATCAACTGTATCGTACAATTCTTGCCTGCAACTATGGACAGCGGCACCTGCTACCTCCGCAAGCAACACCAACAGCATTGCAACCCAGTTCAACGGGTGGCACAGAGGCTTCTTCATCGAGCATCTCCAAAGTAAAAGTATTGGTTGGCACGAAGCGACCAAGTGGGGATGAAGGGTGGACACACACTCGCATGACTGATGGGCATGAATATTGGAGTGCCGCGTCCTGGAAATTTCCCACGTATTATGAAACAAGCCCTCCTCATTATCTTGCGGGCCGGTGGGACGATTGGCCAGAGGACAAGAAGTCAAAGATAGATTGGAGTGATGATGCCCCCGCCGACACACCCGTGTTCTATGCTCCGTGAAGTGTGTATGTTCATACTAGGCTTTTGTAAATGGGTTGAACTACTTGTCTAAAATGCAAAGTGTGTGTTTTGCACCTGAAAAAATCTTCAAGAAATTTGCTGTGTGTACGTCGAAAATTCAAGTGTGTGAGTGTGTAGCTGAATAAAGGCTACTATGTTTGGCGTGTGATCCTTGTTACAAATGCAAAGCCTGTCTCTACACCTGAACAAATCTTAAACGAAATAATACCCGTGTTCATACTGTGTTTTTATGTATGTATCTGAGATGTTACTCTTCATCACGAAAACATGATCAACAAATATGTACCAACCCTCACATGTACTTTTTATCAACAATTGACTTAATGTTTTACCAACCCATCTACTTTTTTGTTACCTCCTTCTTTTTATTTCTCTTTTTTTGTGTAGACAAAAGGTGGTCCTTTTTGTTTTTTAAGGGACCAAGGGAAACAATAATTATCTACCCACACATTCAGTATTCATCAACACATGAGTCCACGTGTTACCGACCCATTTCCATTATTTTTAGCTCCATCTATTTTTCTTATATATGAACTTTTTGGTTTCTTTTTTGTTTCTTACGTGAATAGGGGGAACCTAGTAATCAACCCTCCCATGCACTCTTCATCAACAGTTGACTCAATGTTTTACCAACCCATCTCATCTTATTGTTACCTCCTTCTTTTTTCTTTTTCTTTTTGTAGAACTAGGTGGGTCTTTTTTGTTTCTTAAGGGTATAAGGGAAACAATGATTATCAACCCACACATTCACTATTCATCAACACAAAATTCCATGTGTTACCATCCCATTTCTATTCTTTTTAGCTCCACCTTTTTTTGTATATGAATTTTTGTCTTTTTTGTTTTATTAAGGGAATAAGGGAACCTACTAACCAACCATCACATGCACTCTTCATCAACAGGTGATTCAATGTTTTTACAAACCGTTCTACTCTTTTGTTACCTCCTTCCTTATTTCTTTTTTTGTGTAGAGAAAGGTGGTCCTTTTTGTTTTTTAAGGGAACAGGGGGAAACAATAATTATCAACCCACATATTCACTATTGATCAAGGCATAAGTCCACGTGTTACCGACCCATTTCCATTCTTTTTGTATATGAAATTTGGTCCTTTTTGTTTTCTTAAGTGAACAAGGGACCCTACTTATCAACTAGCCCATTCAGTCTTCATTAACAGGTGACTCAATGTTTTACCAACCCATCTACTCTTTTTGTTACCTCCTTGTTTTATTTCTCTTTTTTGTGTAGAGAAAGGTGGTCTTTTTTGTTGTTTTAAGGGAACAAGGGAATCTTCTTATCAACCTTACCATTCACTCTTCATCAACAGGTGACTCAATGTTTTACCAATCCATCTACTATTTTGTTACCTTCTTCTTTTATTTCTTTTATTGTGTAGAGAAAGGTGGTCCTATTTGTTTTTTCAGCGAACAAGGGAAAAAATAATTGTCAACCCACACATTGAATTTTTATCGACACATAAGTCCATGTGTTACCGACCCATTTCCATTCTTTTTTCTATATGAAATTTGGTTCTTTTTGTTTTTTAAGGGCACGAGGGAACCTACTTATCAACCCTCCTATTCACTCTTCATCAACAGGTGACTCAATGTTTTATCAACCCATATATTCTTTTGTTACCTCCTTCTTTTTATTTCTTTTTTGTGTGTAGACAAAGGTGGTCCTTTTTGTTTTCTCAAGGGAACAAGGGAACATACTTATCAACCCTCCCATTCAATCTTCATCAACAGGTGACTCAATGTTTTACCAACCCATCTATTCTTTTTTTACCTCCTTCCTTTTTTTTGTGTGTAGAGGAAGGTGGTTCTTTTCGTTTTTTAAGGGAACAAGGGAACCTACTTATCAACCCTGCCATGCACTCTTCATCAACAGGCGACTCAATGTTTTACCAACCCATCTATTCTTTTGTTACCTCCTTCTTTTATTTCTTTTTTGTGTGTAGAGGAAGGTGGTTCTTTTCGTTTTTTAAGGGAACAAGCGAATATACTTATCAACCATCCCATGAACTCTTCATCAACACATAAGTCCATGTGTTACCGACCCATTTTTTTATTTCTGTTTCTATATGAAATTTCGGTCCTTTTTCTTTTTTTAAGGCAACAAGGGAACCTACTTATCAACCCTCCTATCCACTCTTAATCAACAGGTGACGCAATGTTTTTACCAACCCATATATTCTTTTGTTACCTCCTTCTTTTTTTTTTCTTTTTCTGTGTAGACTAAGGTGGTTCTTTTTATTTTTTAAGGGAACAAGGGAACCTACTTATCAACCCTCCCATGCTCTCTTCATCAACAGGTGACTCAATGTTTTACCAACCCATCTACTCTTTTCTTACCTCCTTCTTTTTATTTCTTCTTTGGTGTAGACAAAGGTGGTCCTTTTTGTTTTCTAAGGGAACAAGGGAAACAATAATTATCAACTCACATATTCACTATTCATCAACACATAAGTCCATGTGTTACCGACTCATTTTTTATTTCCTTTTTCTATATGAAATTTTTGGTCCTTTTTATTTTTTTAAGGGAACAAGCGAGCCTACTTACCAACCCTCCCATGCACTCTTCATCAACTATGTTTTGTTACCTCCTTCTTTTATTTTCTCTCTTTTGTGTAGACAAAGGTGGTCCTTTTTCTTTTTTTAAGGGAACAACGGAACATACTTATCAACCCTCCTATTCACTCTTCATCAACATGTGAGTCAATGTCTTACCAACCCATCTATTCTTTTGTTACCTCCTTCCTTTATTTATCTTTTTGTGTGAAGAGGAAGGTGGTCCTTTTTGTTTTCTTAAGGGAACAAGGGAACCGACTTATCAACCCTCCCATTCACTCTTTTCATCAACAGGTGACTCAATGTTTTACCAACCCATCTATTCATTTGTTACCTCCTTCCTTTATTTCTCTTTTTTTGTGTACACAAAGGTGGTCCTTTTTTGTTTTTTAGGGAACAAGGGAACCTACTTATCAACCCTCCCATTCACTCTTCATCAACATGTGACTCAATGTTTTACCAACCCATCTATTCTTTTGTTAGCTCCTTCCTTTATTTTCTTTTTTGTGTGAAGAGGAAGCTGGTCCTTTTTGTTTTTTAAGGGAACAAGGGAAACAATAATTATCAACCCACACATTCACTATTCATCAACATGTGACTCAATGTTTTACCAACCCATCTATTCTTTTGTTACCTCCTTCCTTTATTTCTCTTTTTGTGTGAAGAGGAAGGTGGTCCTTTTTGTTTTCTTAAGGGAACAAGGGAACATACTTATCAACCCTCCCATTCACTCTTTTCATCAATAGGTGACTCAATGTTTTACCAACCCATATATTCTTTTGTTACCTCCTTCTTTTTATTTCTCTTTTTTTGTGTACACAAAGGTGGTCCCTTTTTGTTTTTTTAGGGAACAAGGGAAACAATAGTTATCAACCCACACATTCACTATTCATCAACATATAAGTCCATGTGTTACCAACACAAATTTTTTATTTCTGTTTCTATATGAAATTTTGGTCCTTTTTCTTTTTTTAAGGCAACAAGGGAACCTACTTATCAACCCTCCCATTCACTCTTCATCAACAGGGGTGACGCAATGTTTTACCAACCCATATATTCTTTTGTTACCCCCTTCTTTTTTCTTTTTCTGTGTAGACAAAGGTAATTCTTTTTATTTTTAAGGGAACAAGGGAACCTATTTATCAACCCTCTCATGCACTCTTCATCAACAGGTGAATCAGTATTTTACCAACCCATCTACTCTTTTCTTACCTCCTTATTTTTATTTTCTTTTTTTGGTGTAGACAAAGGTGGTCCTTTTTGTTTTTTAAGGGAACAAGAGAAACAATAATTATCAACCCACATATTCACTATTCATCAACACATAAGTCCATGTGTTACCGGCCCATTTTTTATTTCCTTTTTCTATATGAAATTTTGGTCGTTTTTATTTTTTAAGGGAACAAGCGAGCCTACTTACCAACCATCCCATGCACTCTTTTCATCAATAGATGACCCAATGTTTTACCAACTCATCAACTCTTTTTGTTACCTCCTTCTTTTATTTCTCTTTTTGTGTAGACAAAGGTGGTCCTTTTTCTTTTTTTAAGGGAACAAGGCAACCTACTTATCAACCCTCCCATTCACTCTTCATCAACAGGTGACTCAATGTTTTACCAACCCATATATTCTTTTGTTACCTCCTTCTTTTATTTTTTTTGTGTGTACACAAAGGTGGTCCTTTTTCTTTTTTTGAGGGAACAAGGGAACCTACTTATCAACCCTCCCATTCACTCTTCATCAACATGTGACTCAATGTTTTACCAACCCATCTATTCTTTTGTTAGCTCCTTCCTTTATTTTTCTTTTTTTGTGTGAAGAGGAAGGTGGTCCTTTTTTTAAGGGAACAAGGGAACATACTTATCAACCCTCCGATTCACTCTTCATCAACATGTCACTCAATGTTTTACCAACCCATTTATTCTTTTGTTACCTCTTTTTTTTTGTGTGTAGAGGAAGGTGGTCCTTTTTATTTTTAAGGGAACAAGGGAACCTACTTATCAACCCTCCCATTCACTCTTCATCAACATGTGACTCAATGTTTTACCAACCCATCTATTCTTTTGTTACCTCCTTCTCTTTTTTTTGTGTGTAGAGGAAGGTGGTTCTTTTCGTTTTTTAAGGGAACAAGGGAAACAATAATTATCAACCCTCATATTCACTATTCATCAACACATAAGTCCATGTGTTACCGACCCATTTTTTATTTCCTTTTTCTATATGTAATTTTTGGTCCTTTTTATTTTTTAAGGGAACAAGCGAGCCTACTTACCAACCCTCCCATACACTCTTCATCAATAGATGACTCAATGTTTTTACCAACTCATCAATTCTTTTTGTTACCTCCTTGTTTTATTTCTCTTTTTGTTTAGACAAAGGTGGTCCTTTTTCTTTTTTTGAGGGAACAAGGGAACATACTTATGAACCCTCCCATTCACTCTTCATCAACATGTGACTCAACGTTTTACCAACCCATCTATTCTTTTGTTAGCTCCTTCCTTTATTTTTTTTTGTGTGAAGAGGAAGGTGGTCCTTTTTGTTTTTTAAGGGAACAAGGGAACATACTTATCAACCCTCCCATTCACTCTTCATCAACATGTGACTCAATGTTTTACCAACCCATTTATTATTTTGTTTACCTCCTTCTTTTTTTTGTGTGTAGAGGAAGGTGGTCATTTTTATTTTTAAGGGAACAAGGGAACCTACTTATCAACCCTCCCATTCACTCTTCATCAACATGTGACTCAATGTTTTACCAACCCATCTATTCTTTTGTTACCTCCTTCCTTTTATTTCTTTTTTTTGTGTGTAGAGGAAGGTGGTTCTTTTTATTTTTTAAGGGAACAAGGGAACATACTTATGAACCTTCCCATTCAATCTTCATCAATATGTTTTACCAACCCATCTATTCTTTTGTTACCTCCTTCCTTTATTTCTCTTTTTGTGTGAAGAGGAAGGTGGTCCTTTTTTTTTCTTAAGGGAAAAAGAGAACATACTTATCAACCCTCCCATTCACTCTTTTCATCAATAGGTGACTCAATGTTTTACCAACCCATATATTCTTTTGTTACCTCCTTTTATTTCTCTTTTTTGTGTGTAGAGGAAGGTGGTCCTTTTTGTTTTTTAAGGGAACAAGGGAAACAATAATTATCAACCCACACATTCACTATTCATCAACACATAAGTCCATGTGTTACCAACACATTTTTTTACTTCTTTTTCTATATGAAATTTTGGTCCTTTTTATTTTTTTAAGGGAACAAGGGAACCTACTTATCAACCCTCCCATTCACTCTTCATCAACAGATGACACAATGTTTTACCAACCCATATATTCTTTTGTTACCTCCTTTTTGTATTTCTCTTTTTGTGTGTAGACAAAGGTGGTTCTTTTTATTTTTTAAGGGAACAAGGGAAACAATAATTATCAACCCACACATTCACCCTTCATCAACACATAAGTCCATGAGTTACCAACACATTTTTTTACTTCTTTTTCTATATGAAATTTTGGTACTTTTTGTTTTTTTAAGGGAACAAGGGAACCTACTTATCAACCCTCCCATTTACTCTTCATCAACAGATGACACAATGTTTTACCAACCCATATATTCTTTTGTTACCTCCTTTTTTTATTTCTCTTTTTGTGTGTAGACAAAGGTGGTTCTTTTTATTTTTTAAGGGAACAAGGGAAACAATAATTATCAACCCACACATTCACTCTTCATCAACACATAAGTCCATGTGTTACCTACACATTTCCATTATTTTTCTATATGAAATTTCGTCCTTTTTGTTTTTTAAGGTAACAAGGGAACCTACTTATCAACCCTCCCATGCACTCTTCATCAACACCTTAGTCCATATGTTACCAACACTCCCATTCAGTCTTTATCAACATGTATATGGAAGCTTAACCAACACCTACGTTATTATGTTACCAAGAAGGGAATTGCGGAAGAAGGGAATTGTCATGTTGCAAGTCGTAGTTCATTTCATTTGCAAGTGGATTATGCTGCTCCCCTCCCTTTTTTTAACCCTAAAATTTCACTAGCCCAAAAAGAGAATAAGGGAATAGTTAATATATTACTACGTGAACACGTAAAGGGAATTGCCCACGTGCAGCAAGCAAAATGACGTACGACAACCCAACTTATGTCACGAGCGGAAAGGGAATTGCGGAAGAAGGCAAATCAATTAAGGCACGTAACCTGTGTGGTCCACAATTACCACGAAAGGGAAACGCGGTTTTATTCCCAAATTGGGTTGTCCGAAACCGATCGCTCGATTTAATCCTGGCGCGCGAGCGCCAGCTAGGGCCGCCCTCCACCAACACACGTACATCAACAGGTAACGAGTCCGGCCACAGTAGTTTTAGTTCCTGCCGGCTCGCACCATAATCAGCAAAAACATGAGCTAATTTATTACAGATTTTTTTTTCGATAAAGGATGCTTTATTACTTTTGATAAGCAATTACATCCAGCCTCTGCACAACCAGGGTGCACACAGCCGTTTCAAAAGTCTTAGGATAACAAATATGTCAAACTAAAAAAGAAAATAGGCGAAATACATATCGAAATGATGAATCATATAACGCCTAAGGTGTGGGTGTGGCTTCAATCCGTAGACTATGCTACCACCCATGTAGGCAAAAAGTATCCCTCGTCGTAGCCTCCAACCGTGTACAGACCTCCGTAAATAGGTCTCGGTTCAAAATAAACATTAACTGAATTGAAATGCATTTGCATGTATAGGTGGAGGTCTCGGTAGATAATTCCTTCAGGGGTCCTATCAAGCTCTGTCGTGTTCTTGGCTTTCACAAAAGTCTGGGAATTCGTTTCCACCTGGGTATCAACCATGACCCAGGCCGTAGCTGCACGTATATCCTCCTCGCATGCACACGCTTCCGCTTGCGCAGCGCTAACGACATATGGTAGGCGTCCTGAACCTGAACCCCTCAGCCGACCCAATTGATCTCTCAGAGCAAATCCCCATCCTCCTGTCCTGGTCTTACATGCAGATTTATGATACTGTTTATTCTTACGGTTTTGCTAACTTGGAGTTGACGCAAAATTAATTTCAAACAATTGGCTTGCCTCGTGATACATGCTACTGAGAAAAAACCACAGATTATTGGATTGCTTCATGTATGTTTTTCTAGAATAAGAGGGCTCACAGCCCCAAGAAACAACACAAGAAACGACGATACAATGAGAAATACATAATGGCCCCGGGGTGCCACACACCCTCATACTTGGGAAAAAATATAAAAAAGGTTAAAAAAAATTAATCTTTTCGGAAACCAAAGATAATCAGGTATTGTACTTGTATAAAAATATTTCTCTAGGCAATTACTTTTATTGTATCCTTGGTAAAAAAACAAACTCGAAACACCCCATGACCAGGTACTATTCACTTTATATTCTTCATAATTTTTTTTCCTGAAGACCATGTGAATCATTTCGTTTCCAAATATTTTTTTTACGAGTACAAACTTGATCATCCTTGGTTTTCAGAAAAATTCAATTTCTCTTTACCTTTTTATTTTGTTGGAGGTCTAGCACATATATTCCCTACTTACTTTCTTATGGTCAAGAGTCAAGAGTATCAAACTAAACAAAAGAGAGGACAAAGAGTATTCCAAACAATCTCTATAGTATTTTTCTCAAGCATGCTTTATGATCGTAACACTTATCATTCATTTGCTTACAATGCTATTTACTATTATGCGTGCTTTGTAGAATGTAAGATTTATCACTTTATGAGTTCATCTTACCTATTGTCATTCTTTATTGACCGGGCCTTGTAAGACTTTGCATGATTGCATAGAAGCAATGCAATAAACTCCAAAGTTCATGTTAGCTTTATCACCTTTTTGCTCGAGCACGAGCATAGATTAAGCTTGGGGATGTTGATGCATATAAAATGCATACATGAACTTTGCACTTTATTGCCACATATTACCACCTATATGCATCTTATATAATGTTATTTGCATGTTTTATATTGTTTTCAGAGATTTTCTAAGCAATCCCCTCTCCTCCGGTTCCTATTCTGTTTGATAGAAAATGCCTCCTTTTAGTGTTTCTTACTTTCCACGAGCTACGACTCGAAAAACAGCAAGGTCAGGGGACACGCTTTGTAAATTCCAAGACGAACAAAATGGGCTGAAGTAGGACACCGGGAGGACAAGGGGATGAAAATTAGAGCAGGTGGCACGCCCTCCCCCTTTGGGCGTGCCACCTGGTCCCATTTCGCCGCCGTCCATCCGTTTCGCTTCAATATTTCGCGAACCGACTTTTATTTTACCTAAAAATGCCTATATATACGCCTCCCGAGGGTTTCCTCGAGGCCACGGCGACGGGGATCAAAAACACATAAACAGAGAGTTAGCATGCCAACACCGGCAGAGATTAGAGGGGGGAGACGCTGCCGGAATCGCCTCCGGTGGACTCCACCCCCTCCGGTGTGGTCATCTTCATCAACATCATCTCCATCACCATCTACAGAAGCACCATCTTCATCTACCCCTTGTAATCTCTTGGCAAACATGATGTATGATGCAATATATTGTTTTCCCATGATCTATTGTATCTCTATGTTGATGTTTGAGTAGTGACTTGTTCTTGGCAATTGTGATATATTTTGTTGTTGGTTGCATACAAGTACTTGTTATCTTCTATGATGATCATTTGCACTGATATATGAGTGCAAACATATGTTGGGGAATGCATGAGGTTATCACCATTGCATGATGATAGGAGGGACAGCTGGAGCTTGATAGAAACCATGTCCCAATTCTTAGATTCATGTTGTATTAATTCATGGTTAATCAACAGGGGGATTTAACTATGGATACCTTTAAACTTACATCAGTGGTTGGACTTTATGTCTTAATAATTCTCTTGTTTGCTCTTAACTGGCCTTGGGATCAATCACTAGGGGTGTATTTGCTCATATCTATGGCTACACATATCTATGGCTTCTCTCTAAAAGAAACAATAAAAAGACTATCTTTGTGCTTCGCTAATTATGACAACCACACAAGTGAAGTAGCAATTTGCTAGAACACTTACTCCCTTGATTTACTCCACTTTACTTCACTTTATTTCATTTTACTTTATTGCACTTTACTTTTCTTGCATTAGTTTTACTCATTACATTTTATTTTTAGCACTTGTGTTTTATAGTATAAACCTCTTCACACACGCACACCATATCTCCTACCTTTGCATAGAAGGCCATATAAGTGGGTTATAGGGCTTTAGAGAATAAATATTTTACCTTCAACTCCTCGTGGGTTCGACACTCAAATACTTATCGAATTGTACTGCGGTGATCCCCACTTGGGGGTTATCATGGCGTCAATAAGGTACTTCATTGCTTATGCTTCTTTTGACATGAATGCTCACCCTTATTTAACTTTGATGATAATAAAATTCCTAGTGTTCCTTAGCATACTTAGAGTTAACTAGATGAATTAGGATGATTGTTTACACAACTAGTTATTCATGCTTATAAAATCTTTGTTGTGATTGTCTCAAGTTACCAATGCTCGTATTATATTCTTGGCACTTCTCTAACTAGGCTCAGCTTTCGAATGGAATAAGTGCTGGACTCATAAGGCTAAAACTTGCAAGTGAAATTACTTTCTCGTTATTTTTGGTTTAAACGCCAAGTTCCTTATGGTTTTGATTTCTTGCTCGTGGACGATCACGGATAAGCTTGGAGAAGTTGATGGCTGTGAAATACGCCATTCTTCCTCACATTTAAACCCTTTTCTAAGTCAATAAATTGACTAAACATCTCTCTAAATGTGCCACTAATGACTAATTATAGCAAAGATGTGCAATCCCTTATCTTTTTTATGGTGTGCAGGAAATCAATTTTTTATGGCGAATGGACCTGCAATTACTGGAAAAAAAATCTCGTCACAAGTACAACAAAGTCAACCAAGGGGTCAAAGTCGGTTCCAGGGTGCATAACAGACACCGGTACGGGAAAGCCCCACCAGTACCGTCCGCCCGTACTATGTGCCAGAGCACTCCCGTGGTCAAACCCTATAACTTTTGTGAAGGGAGCCAATCTGGAAGAAAGACATTCATCGCTAAACAAAGCCACCATCCACCAGATCCATCTGCAACTCACCAGAGGAGATCCACCACCATAGTTCATCCATTTCCTCGCCAATCCCCTTCATAGTCATAGCCATTACCTTGTAATAAATATATCCTTGCGAATTGGCGACCATTGTAAGAATATTATGATTTCAATCCAAGTATTTGCAACAATGATTTATACACTACTAGGAAAAGGCTTACCACCGGCGACCTGAAAAGGCTTACCGCCGGCGCTTTCGGATTCGCCGGCGATAACCTCGCCGGTGGTAAGCGCTTACCGCTGGCACTTTCGTAACCGCCGGGGGTAAACCATCTTTGTCACCGGCGATTCTACCATTTCGCCAGGGGTATTTTTTAGCGTTTAAAATAAAAAAAGCTGCAGATGCCCGCAGGCTGCAACGCTGTCTACTCATGTCATGGTTATTATGTATACATACATAGCAGTATAAAATATTAGAACTAGCAGGGAAATTTGCAGAGAACACCCTAAAAAGAAAACAAAAAACGCAATCAAGTCGCACGCGTCTTGCTCCGCCGTCTGTCGGAGCTCCGTGTCGCCACCCTTTGCCGCACCGGCCCTCACCCCCTTGCCGCTGTGGTTGTCGTAGAGTGAGAAGAAGGGCGCAGGCAGGCGGTAGGATGCGCGGTCGAGGCCGTCGGCCACTGCGGCTCCGGCGACCACCACCCAGAGCAGGTTGTGGTAGGAGCAACCACAAGCAGGAAGGGGACGACCTCGACTGGCACGGCGCCCTTAAAAAGATTGAGGGCCGGGTCGACCTCGTCGGCGCCGTCCAGACCTCCGCGGCGTCGGGCAGCGCGGGCATCAAGATCCCGCCACGCGCCGCGTGCGCCTCCGTCTTGAGGGAGGTGGGCACCCCGGCGACCCTGCACAGGCCCACCGTTCTTGGTCCCCGAGGCGGTCTAGCTCGTGCACGGCGGTGCAGCCCGTGCTGGCGGCAGTGGAAGCGCGCATGGGAGAGCAAGTAGAAGGCAGCGTCGCGTCAAGCAGTGGGCATGCGCTGATCTAGAGAATACATAGAGAGAGGTTGGAGAAAGAGAGCGGTGGAGAGAGGTTGGAGAAGAGAGCGGTGGACAGTGGTGGTGCGCAGTGGAGAGAGATGGAGAAATATTAGAAAGGGGAACGTGGGGTGACAGACATGCTCGTGACGAGAGTTGATAAGATCAGATTACTTTACCGCGGGCGCATTCGGACTCATTTCGCCGGTGGTTAACTACACTTATCTCCGGCGTTTTTGGACCATTTCGCCGGCGGTAACGCCAGGCTCATCCGTGGTCTTGCGGCCCAACATATCGCCGGCGCTTTCTATGTCTCTTCGCCAGCGTTAAGTGGGCTAGCCCCGGCACTTCCAACCACACTCGCCAGCGGTAACGCGAGGCGATCCTGAAAGGCATTACCGCCGGCCACTTTGGCCCGAGTTCGCCGGCGGTAATAAATCCGGCTATAAGCTTATTCCTAGTAGTGATATCTTCGATACTTCAGAACATTCGGGGGGCAGATGGAAAAACCATCCAGCCCCCCAAAACTTCTCGAGATGCGAATTCCCCTGTTGCGCCCCAGCCCTTCTTCTTCGTCTGGGGTGATGAAATAAACATCCTCCATGTTTCAGGTTCTCCAGATTTTCTTTCTCCTCAACATTGTCACCTCCACCCATTCACATATATCTTTATGCCCAATATAGAACCAGACTCAAAGGAACATATGAACAGGTTGATACAATACCATGGTGCTAAAAATAAACCTACACACTTAGTCACACATGGTAAAATTATATTCAAGTGTTGTAATCAAACAGAAAAAACACTAGGGATTTAAAATATGCTCTTTCAATCTCCCCCTTTTTGGTGTTTGATGACAACACAAGAATTTGCAAGGCATAATAGATATTATGATAAGATCACATGTTTGCAAAAATGAAACAAAGCTCCCCCTCAATGTGTACATATTAGCCAGTTGCATTTGAACACAAATACACAACAATTTTAGAGAAGCTCCACTTCACAAATACAAACTAGCATGGCATAGAAAGATATATGTGAGTTCTAGGATTGACTTTCGTACCTTTGCCTTGCTAAATCCATGAATTCTCCCAATGAATCAATATGCCATCAATAATGTGATGATAATAGATATGAAGTAGATGAAATCCACCATCACATTTAAGTGGACAAAGATGTCCATAGTTCACCACAACCAGCTAATTAAAGTTATTACAAACCATAGTTCGAATAGGACATAGTGTAAAATGTAGAATTGTTCAAGGAAACATGAAATAAATCGGGGAATCATTGCAGAAATAACAAAAAGGCAAAATGCAAGCAAGTGATGCCCAACCCATGCAAATTCCCAGCATCCTAATAGAACAACTCCCCCCACCCCCTTTGGCATCGAGACACCAAAAAGTGAGAAGAGCATGCTACACTTCTTGGGGGAAGGTCACTTGGAGTTGGAGTTGTTCTCTCCATATTCATCTTCTTCCTCCTCGCTTTCCACCACGACCTCCTTGCCCTTGTGAGAGTACTTGGAGGAGACATCCTCGAAGTCCAACCATTGCACCTTGGAGGTGTTGTACTCATGTTAGGGGATGGTGGAAGAGGTGGAGTAGTCCGCGGGAGGAGGCACTTCCTCTTCACCAGCACGACGATGAGCATCATTCATGAATTTATGTTGATTCTTGATGATCTCCCAATTTTCCATTTGGATCTTGCGGTTGTCCTTGTAGAGGCAATAGTTATCCTTGTGGATCTCCACATTCATGCACAACATCATCTTATCGTACCACTTGAGCTTCTTAACCTTCATGTTCACCAAGGTGCGAGAAAGAGTGGAGTGATAGATTGGATCTTCACCCTCTTCCTCCGCAAACCCGGCCTTCTCAACGGACTTGACATGCTCATTCTTGACGCGGAGGGTGCCATAGTTGTGAACTTCGGCGAACTCAACAAGATCACCTGGATCCGTGACCACATGTACAAGCAGCTTCGTGATATAAGGGGCATATGGAGCCACTTTCCTCTCCATCACTGCATAGTATAGCTGAAAGAGCAAGATCTCTCCATACAATTTTGTGTGTTTGATAACAACACTCGAATGTATTTCACTGTGTGCATAGTTGCCTTGAAAGATTTGCAGGTGCACGGTGTCCTCGTTGAACACCTCAGGATTGGAAGACTCAATATTAGTTGATAGGTTTTCTGGTTTTGTGTGTGTGTCGCGAGGCAACGTGGTAGGAGAGGAAAAGAAAACAAAATAGTTCCAGCATGATCGGTAGTACCGGTACCAAAAGCGGTAGTACCGCTACCGTCTTTGGTACCGCTCACGGTACCGTTGTTGTCATCGCACAATGAAAAGGCTTGAAGTGAGCATGCCGGTACCTCGACCGGTAGTACCGCTTGAGTCACCCGCGAGGGTGAAACGCGGTACTTCCGACCAGGTACCGGTACGGTACCGGTCATGCTAAAGCAACGGTACTTCCGCCCAAGTACCGCATCGGTACCAGGCAGGAGTCCGTGGCTCCCAGAGCCCCACGTGGCAACACTGCAGGCCAGTTCTAGACCTAGAGCGGTAGTACCGCTCCCATGAGCGGTAGTACCGGTTGTGCGGGAACTGAGGCCAACGGTTGGATTCCTGGGCCCGTATAAAAGGGGCCTTCTTCCCCAACTCGACCTAAGTATTTTTTCTCTCTCTCCTCCATTGTTGCTAAGCTCAAAACCTTGAGGATCTCCCTCCCCATCCAACCAATCATGCCCAAACTTTGAGGAGTGGTGGAGGAGACCCCGATCTATAGTTCCACCGAGAAAGATTTCACCAATCCCACCTAGTCCTTTGTGGATCTTGATGTTAGGGTTCCTATTGTGGGATCTGTTGGAGATGAGCTCCTATGGAGGCTAGCTTGGTGTTGTGCTAACCCCATAGGGTGTTGGGAGCCTCCGTTGTTGTGGAGCTCGCCCCAACCTTGTGAAGGAATCGCCGCCTCGACCGGCCTTGTTAGTGGAGAAGGGAAAGATCTTTCATGGGGTTTTTTCGAGGAAGAAGGTGAGGCCTGTGTGGCTGTTGGACCTTTGTGGTCCACACCTCCTCAACGCAGACGTACTCCCTCTTGTGGGAGGAACTGCAGGAAACAAATCGCCTCTCGTCTCCGCTACCTCGTTTGTTCTGCTCCCTCTCTTTATCCACTTATGGGTTCCTTTACTTGTTGCATTGCATAGCAACATACTAGGTTCACCGTAGTTACTAAAGTTACCACCTTTACTTCCGCATCGCGCCTAAAACTGAAAAAGACATAAAATCGAGTAGCGACCATTCACCCCCCCTCTAGTCGCACCACCGATCTATTCAAGTGGTATCAGAGCAAGGTTTTCTTGCTCGGGATTTACCACCTATGAAATGTCCGAAAAGAGGCACTTGGGGATGTGACCCTTCCCGGTAAAAAACCACCTCCTCCAACAGACACCGCTAGCACAACGGCTACGCTGGATGACCTCAAGAAATTGGAATCATCCATCTTAAGCCAAATGAAGGCAATGTTGGTGGAGTTGGTTGCTCCAAAACCAAACCCTGCCATTGATCCTAAGGCAAGTGCCGATGTCCCTACACCTCTAGCTAATCCTTTCCCTCTTGTTGACTTTTTCCCTGAAAAGGCCAAAGTCTCTCAAGAGGAGAAGCTTGGGGAAATCGGCACTTCATCAATAGGGAAGGATGATCCACCGGCTGAGGGAAATTTAGGAGGTAATCATGCGGTGCCTACACCAACTGATTACGCCATAAATGTTCCAATTCCTATGCCTCATATAGTGTATCAAGGTGCACCACCACTACTTAAATCTAATAGTTTTGAAAATTGGCAATTCTCAATGTGTTCTCATGTGCGCAGCGCTTCCATTGAGCTATGGTGCATCATTGAGAAAGGTTACTAACCACGTGATCCAAGAAACTTGAAAAGAAGGTATGTGTTCTTTTCGGTTTCTCTTGATTTTCTTTGTTTTTCTTTTGCTTTCTGCTGTGTTTGGTTTTTCCCTCTTTTTCTCGTGTTTATTTTTGGGAGATTCACCCAAGTTTGACATTTCATGTTGATTTCTTGCAAATTTGGTTGAATAGTACCTTACCAGATCCATCTTCTAATCCCAATCCATTCCCTACATTTTTGAGCCATTCCGTCTAAAAGCACAAGTCCACACCAAAATATGGGGTTTTTGAAATTTGGTGACCGGTACTACCGGTGATCAGGCCGGTTCTACCTCCCCTGTGTAGTGTTCTGCCGACTGACAGAGTTTTTCCCTGGAGTAGTACTACCGCTTGGGATACCGGTCAGGTACTGGAAGCGGTACTACCGCTTTCGCGACCGGTACTACCCTTCAGAGATTGACTTATGGTACCGGGTCGGGCTGGATCTTTCCAATCCATCACTTTCCCCCACGCACCTCAAGTCAACCTCTGCGCCCAAGTTCAAGAACTTTATGGAGACCGGCCCCAGTCTCCTCCTTCGACCATCCCCGGCCAAACCTCCTCCATGGAGAAGCTTCCCCAACCTCTTCTCCTCCAGGGCCTCCCGTATGAACTCAAACTCCCTCTCTAGGGTTCTTTGGATTCCCTAGATGAATAGGCTAGGGTTTGTTGGAGTTCTTGGTGGAGATTCATCCTAGGAAGCTGTTCCATGAGTAGTGATACTAGCTAGCAACATCTTGTGAAGTATTGTGCCTCAATGCCATGGACCAAAACCAGATCTGAAAGTGTTGTGCTCGAGCGGTACTACCGGTCATTTCTGACCGGTACTACCGGACCTGGTAGCGAGCGGTACTACCACTTTTCGCAAATTTCACACCTATTGCTTGTTAGTGTCCTATGCTTTGCAGCTCCAGGGCTTGTGCACTTATCCCCTATTCCCTCTACAATCTCTGTTGTTCACAGGTTTGAAGCCCCGTGCTCCCAAGAAAAGAAATCCTCCCGTCTCTCGCCGTCCACGTGATGAAGAAGACGAGGTCATCTCCCCTTGCACCACCAAGCGTCAAAGAGCAGCCGCAACAAGAAGAAGACCACCACGAGACCCATAAAACATATGGATAAACTGTCCAAGAACCAATTCTTGGAAGTTCGAAGGGTCAATCCTTATTTTGTGGAGAATAATGTCCGCTTGTGTCCCAATACCTACTTCTATCACCAAAACCAAGAGAGGATCTACCACGAGATCTATGGTGCAAAGGAGTTTGCTTGTTGCCCTCAATGGTCGATAAGAATGGACAAGCTTGACTCGGACCCTGACTACTTTGGAGAAGAAAATGCCATATGTGAGGAATTTGGGCTAGTTCCGTTGATGACCTTCAACCACCCATACTCTAAGGAAATCATATGTCAATTCTATGCCATGGTGGTTGATGACCCACAAGTATAGGGGGTGTATTGT
>NC_061510.1:272168723-272227015 GCF_022539505.1 Lolium rigidum | reverse complement strand
AACCATAGAAAATAAACTTTTATAGCACATAGAGGATGACATGCGGGTCCCATGAGCCAGCAGGTTCCTCAAAGTTTCAAACGTGGCATGAGATCGAAAGAAAAACGCAAGTGACCAAATATCGAGAGCCAAAAATAATCCAAGAAAAGAAAGTTTTATAGTACATAGAGGATGACATGCGGGTCCCATTTAGCAGCAGCGGTATCACCGTTTGAGAGGCAGCAAGGGATCGAAAGAAAAAGTAAAGTACCAAATATGAGGTGCCAAAAATAATCCAAGAAAAGAAAGTTTTATAGTACATAGAGGATGACATGCGGGTCCCATTTAGCAGCAGGTTCCTCAACGTTTCAAACGTGGCATGAGATCGAAAGAAAAAGGCAAGTGACCAAATATCAGGAGCCAAAAATAATTCAAGAAAATAAACTTGATTGTACATAGAGGATGACATGCGGGTCCCAATTAGCAGCAGCGGTATCACCGTTTGAGAGGCTGCACGGGATCGAAAGAAAAAGGCAAGTGAAAAAATATCAGGAGCCAAAAATAATCCAAGAAAAGAAATTTTATTGTACATAGAGGATGACATGCGGGTCCCATTTTGCAGCAAGCGGTCTCAACATTTCCAAGGCGGCACGAGACCAAAAGAAAAATGAAGTAGCCAGAAATCGGGGGTGAAAAAAATCCAAGAAGAAAGATTTCAATTGGGCTGCATCCGGACATGTGGGCCTTCGAACTATCCTCGCTTGGCCTTTTGACTCGTACAATTTCAGCCCACTCCAAAACAGGAAAGTTCCGAATTTTCTAAAAAACAGGAAAGTCCTATGCTTCGCAAAGACAAAAAACAAGGAGATTCAACATATAAGTTTGTTTATGTAAAAATAAAGATTTAATTATCCGTTTGAAATAGCTCAGAGCGCAATACATTGTTTATTGTCTGCAAAATAATCAAGATATCATATGTTTCTTGTACGGGGAGGCTGACATCGGGGACCCATGAGCCAGCAGCGTCGTCAACGTTTTAAAGGCGGCAGGGGATGGAAAGAAAAAATAAACCAAAAATCTGTTGGTAAAAAATCCAAGAAAAGAAACATTTTCGTTCTGAGAGGATGACATGCGGGACCCATGAGGCAGCAGCATCCTCAGCGTTTATTGTTCATAAGGGACCCGTGAGCCAGCAGCGTCCTCAACGTTTTAAAGGCTGCAGGTGATCGAAAGAAAAAATAAGCCAAAAATCGTTTGGTCAACAAAATCCAAGAAAATAAACATTTACCGTTCTGAGAGGATGACATGTGGGACCCATGAGGCAGCAGCATCCTCAACGATTCCAAGGCGGCAGGGGAAATATCCAGAAATTAATTAGGGGTTCAAAATAAATCCATCAAAGGAAACTTTTATTGTTCATAGAGGATGACATGTGGGACCGACCTGCCAACATGCGTCCTCATCGTTTCGGAGGGGCAGGAGATCAAAAGAAAAAGGCAAATAGCCGGAAATTAGGGGTAAAAAATAACTCCAAGAAAGGAAACTTTTATTGTTCGTAGAGGATGACATGCGGGACCCATGAGCCAGCAGCTTACTCAACGTTTCAAAGGCGGCATGAGATCGAAAGAAAAAGGCAAGTGACAAAATATCGGGAGCCAAAGATAATCCAACAAAAGAAACTTTATTGTACGTAGAGGATGACATGCGGGTCCCATTTAGCAGCAGCGGTCTCAACGTTTCAAATGCGGCTTGAGATCAAAAGAAAAAGAAAGTTGATTGTACATAGAGGATGACATGCGGGTCCCATGAGTCAACAGCTTACCCAACGTTTCCAAGGCGGCAGGGGATCAAAAGAAAAAGGAAATAGCCAAAAATCTGAGGGTGAAAAAAAATAAAGAAAATAAACTTTTATAGCACATAGAGGATGACTTGCGGGTCCCATGAGCCAGCAGGTTCCTCAACGTTTCAAACGTGGCATGAGATCGAAAGAAAAAGGCAAGTGACCAAATATGAGGAGCCAAAAATAATTCAAGAAAAGAAAGTTTTATAGTACATAGAGGATGACATGCGGGTCCCATTTAGCAAGCAGCGGTATCACCGTTTGAGAGGCGGCAGGGGATCAAAGGAAAAAGAAATTGCCAAAAATCAGAGGGTGAAAAAAAACCAAGAAAATGAACTTTTATAGTACATAGAGGATGACATGCGGGTCCCATGAGCCTGCGGGTTCCTCAACGTTTCAAACGTGGCATGAGATCGAAAGAAAAAGGCAAGTGAAAAAATATCAGGAGCCAAAAATAATTCAAGAAAAGAAAGTTTTATAGTACATAGAGGATGACATGCGGGTCCCATTTAGCAGCAGCGGTATCACCGTTTGAGAGGTGGCAGGGGATCGAAAGAAAAAGGCAAGTGAAAAAATATGAGGAGCCAAAAATAATTCAAGAAAAGAAAGTTTTATAGTACATAGAGGATGACATGCGGGTCCCATTTAGCAGCAGCGGTATCACCGTTTGAGAGGCGGCAGGGGATCGAAAGAAAAAGGTAAGTGACCAAATATGAGGTGCCAAAACTAATTCAAGAAAAGAAAGTTTTATAGTACATAGAGGATGACATGCGGGTCCATGTTAGCAGCAGCGGTATCACCGTTTGAGAGGCAGCAGGGGATCGAAAGAAAAAGGCAAGTGACCAAATATGAGGTGCCAAAAAAACTCCAAGAAAAGAAAGTTTTATAGTACATAGAGGATGACATGCGGGTCCCATTTAGCAGCAGCGGTATCACCGTTTGAGAGGCGGCAGGGGATCGAAAGAAAAAGGTAAGTGACCAAATATGAGGTGCCAAAAATAATTCAAGAAAAGAAAGTTTTATAGTACATAGAGGATGACATGCGGGTCCCAGTTAGCAGCAGCGGTATCACCGTTTGAGAGGCGGCAGGGGATCGAAAGAAAAAGGCAAGTGACCAAATATGAGGTTCCAAAAAAACTCCAAGAAAAGAAAGTTTTATAGTACATAGAGGATGACATGCGGGTCCCATTTAGCAGCAGCGGTATCACCGTTTGAGAGGCGGCAGGGGATCGAAAGAAAAAGGTAAGTGACCAAATTTTAGGTGCCAAAAAAAACTCCAAGAAAAGAAAGTTTTATAGTACATAGAGGATGACATGCGGGTCCCATTTAGCAGCAGCGGTATCACCGTTTGAGAGGCGGCAGGGGATCGAAAGAAAAAGGCAAGTGACCAAATTTGAGGTGCCAAAAAAACTCCAAGAAAAGAAAGTTGATTGCACATAGAGGATGACATGCGGGTCCCATTTAGCGCCAGCGGTCTCAACGTTTCCAAGGCGGCAATGGATCAAAAGAAAAAGGAAGTAGCCAGAAATCGGGGGTCAAAAAAAATCCAAGAATAGAAAGAATTTTGGTTCATAGAGGATGACATGCGGGACCCATGATCCCGCATCGTAAACGGCTCGATCGGAGAACGTTGAACGAGATGGCGCGATCGAGAAAAAAAACAATGCCAGAGAGGCTGCCATCTGGGCCCTACATCCCTCGGCGGTGCGGATTTGCGTTGACTCGGCCGGCGAACCCGAGAATTCGCGATGCACCATGTCCCGGGCCACCATACACGACGTTTTGGCCGCTTTCGTCGGGCTAGGTGGCCTCAAAAACGAGAAAAAAAAAGTTTTGACATGCACCACGGAGGGACCAAAATCGTCGGCCATGGTACACCAGCAACCACGGCGCGACTTCAACTTCGTCGGCCATGGCAACTTTTCTTGTAGTGAACCCATCTATTCTTTTGTTAGCTCCTTCCTTTATTTTTTTTTGTGTGAAGAGGAAGGTGGTCCTTTTTGTTTTTTAAGGGAACAAGGGAACATACTTATCAACCCTCCCATTCACTCTTCATCAACATGTGACTCAATGTTTTACCAACCCATTTATTCTTTTGTTTACCTCCTTCTTTTTTGTGTGTAGAGGAAGGTGGTCATTTTTATTTTTAAGGGAACAAGGAAACCTACTTATCAACCCTCCCATTCACTCTTCATCAACATGTGACTCAATGTTTTACCAACCCATCTATTCTTTTGTTACCTCCTTCCTTTTATTTCTTTTTTTTTGTGTGTAGAGGAAGGTGGTCATTTTTTTTAAGAGAACAAGGGAACCTACTTATCAACCCTCCCATTCACTCTTCATCAACATGTGACTGAATTTTTTACCAACCCATCTATTCTTTTGTTAGCTCCTTCCTTTTATTTCTTTTTTTGTGTGTAGAGAAAGGTGGTTCTTTTTGTTTTTTAAGGGAACAAGGGAACCTACTTATCAACCCTCCCATTCACTCTTCATCAACATGTGACTCAATGTTTTACCAACCCATTTATTCTTTTGTTTACCTCCTTCTTCTTTTTTGTGTGTATAGGAAGGTGGTCATTTTTATTTTTAAGGGAACAAGGGAACCTACTTATCAACCCTCCCATTCACTCTTCATCAACATGGGACTCAATGTTTTACCAACCCATCTATTCTTGTGTTACCTCCTTCCTTTTATTTCTTTTTTTTGTGTGTAGAGGAAGGTGGTCATTTTTTAAGGGAACAAGGGAACCTACTTATCAACCCTCCCATTCACTCTTCATCAACATGTGACTCAATGTTTTACCAACCCATCTATTCTTTTGTTACCTCCTTCCTTTTATTTCTTTTTTTTTGTGTGTAGAGGAAGGTGGTCATTTTTTTTAAGGGAACAAGGGAACCTACTTATCAACCCTCCGATTCACTCTTCATCAACATGTGACTCAATGTTTTACCAACCCATTTATTCTTTTGTTTACCTCCTTCTTCTTTTTTGTGTGTAGAGGAAGGTGGTCATTTTTATTTTTAAGGGAACAAGGGAACCTACTTATCAACCCTCTCATTCACTCTTCATCAACATGTGACTCAATGTTTTACCAACCCATCTATTCTTTTGTTACCTCCTTCCTTTTATTTCCTTTTTTTTGTGTGTAGAGGAAGGTGGTCATTTTTTTTAAGGGGGCAAGGGAACCTACTTATCAACCCTCCCATTCACTCTTCATCAACATGTGACTCAATGTTTTACCAACCCATCTATTCTTTTGTTACCTCCTTCCTTTTATTTCTTTTTTTTGTGTGTAGAGGAAGGTGGTCATTTTTTTAAGGGAACAAAGGAACCTACTTATCAACCCTCCCATTCACTCTTCATCAACATGTGACTCAATGTTTTACCAACCCATCTATTCTTTTGTTACCTCCTTCCTTTTATTTCTTTTTTTGTGTGTAGAGGAAGGTGGTTCTTTTTGTTTTTTAAGGGAACAAGGGAACATACTTATGAACCCTCCCATTCAATCTTCATCAATATGTGACTCAATGTTTTACCAACCCATCTATTCTTTTGTTACCTCCTTCCTTTATTTCTCTTTTTGTGTGAAGAGGAAGGTGGTACTTTTTATTTTTTTAAGGGAACAAGGGAACCTACTTATCAACCCTCACATTCACTCTTTTCATCAATAGGTGACTCAATGTTTTACCAACCCATATATTCTTTTGTTACCTCCTTCTTTTATTTCTCTTTTTGTGTGTAGAGGAAGGTGGTCCTTTTTGTTTTTAAGGGAACAAGGGAAACAATAATTATCAACCCACACATTCACTATTCATCAACACATAAGTCCATGAGTTACCAACACATTTTTTACTTCTTTTTCTATATGAAATTTTGGTCTTTTTTTGTTTTTTTAAGGGAACAAGGGAACCTACTTATCAACCCTCCCATTCACTCTTCATCAACAAATGACACAATGTTTTACCAACCCATATATTCTTTTTGTTACCTCCTTTTTGTATTTCTCTTTTTGTGTGTAGACAAAGGTGGTTCTTTTTATTTTTTAAGGGAACAAGGGAAACAATAATTATCAACCCACACATTCACCCTTCATCAACACATAAGTCCATGAGTTACCAACACATTTTTTTACTTCTTTTTATATATGAAATTTTGGTCCTTTTTGTTTTTTTAAGGGAACAAGGGAACCTACTTATCAACCCTCCCATTCACTCTTTCATCAACAAATGACACAATGTTTTATCAACCCATATATTCTTTTGTTACCTCCTTTTTTTATTTCTCTTTTTGTGTGTAGACAAAGGTGGTTCTTTTTATTTTTAAGGGAACAAGGGAAACAATAATTATCAACCCTCATATTCACTATTCATCAACACATAAGTCCATGTGTTACCTACACATTTCCATTATTTTTCTATATGAAATTTCGTCCTTTTTGTTTTTTAAGGTAACAAGGGAACCTACTTATCAACCCTCCCATGAACTCTTCATCAACACCTTAGTCCATATGTTACCAACACTCCCATTCAGTCTTTATCAACATGTATATGGAAGCTTAACCAACACCTACGTTATTATGTTACCAAGAAGGAAATTGCGGAAGAAGGGAATTGTCATGTTGCAAGTCGTAGTTCATTTCATTTGCAAGTGGATTATGCTGCTCCCCTCCCTTTTTTTAACCCTAAAATTTCACTAGCCCAAAAAGAGAATAAGGGAATAGTTAATATATTACTACGTGAACATGTAAAGGGAATTGCCCACGTGCAGCAAGCAAAATAACGTACGACAACCCAACTTGTGTCACGAGCGGAAAGGGAATTGCGGAAGAAGGCAAATCAATTAAGGCACGTAACCTGTGTGGTCCACAATTACCACGAAAGGGAAACGCGGTTTTATTCCCAAATTGGGTTGTCCGAAACCGATCGCTCGATTTAATACTGGCGCGCGAGCGCCAGCTAGGAACGCCCACTTATATAGGTGCTTAGAAAAATAAACAATTTTTTTTTGCTAAGCACTTGTGTTTATTTGTACATAAGATGCTTAATTAGGCAGCTGTCTAGTACAAATAAGCACGGGTTCTTAGAAAAAACCGATTTATTTTTTTAAGCACCCCTCTAAGCACCTTTCA
This sequence comes from Lolium rigidum, assembly GCF_022539505.1. NCBI lineage: Eukaryota > Viridiplantae > Streptophyta > Magnoliopsida > Poales > Poaceae > Lolium > Lolium rigidum. The sequence goes on along the minus strand of NC_061510.1, from coordinate 272,220,067 downwards.
TTGTACATTTGTACATGCCCTTAAGGGGTTTGTGATTTCATCGAAGAGATGCAAAATCGAAGTGGAGGTACTCCCCGAGGTTTTTAAATTCTGGCTTAGTCATTTCTTCCCCATCGTACATCCCTTGGTCCACTACACTCCTTGGTCACTAATGGTGGATGGCGTCTTCTTCCCTTCACCGCAAAGAATTTTTTTGGACTCATTGCATTGTTTCTTGTGTCCTGCTGTATTCATCAAGTACGTGCCGTCAACAAACATGGGTAGAAAGCCGGTGTTCTAACGTCGTGACCGCTGCTTCGCATGGTAAGGGCATCTCCGAGCTTTGTTTATGCTTTCATATTTCATACCCACCAATCTATATCTATACGACTATATCTAATAATAAAGGGAGGATTGTTTCCTTGGTCTGTCATTTTTTTCCCGATTTTGCCCCTGGACCGTTGACCTGATACTTGAAATATTACAGGGTCTGCCACCGCTAATTGAAAACGGTTCGATGTTTTCTGGGTCGACCGAACGCTGGCGCGAGCGGGAGGATCGCTCGCTTCGCTTCATGTGGGCCGACCGAACGGCCCAAGTCACCACCAAGGAACCGAACGGGCCATATAAATAGCAAGGGAACGATCGGACCGACTAGCTCTTCCCATCGATGCGCCGCCGACCCGAGACTAAGCGTTGCCTTTCTTAATTCAGTCCCTGTAGCCGCCGCCTCTTGAGAAAAGCCCTAGCCGCCCCGACTCAGCCTCCTCCATAGATCGGTTCCCCCTCCTCCGGCCGGCTTCGCCGGCGTCGGAAGGAGTGGGGAACCCGATCTATGAGTGGAGTTTTCAATAAAAGTAGTCTTTTCGGTAGTCTATGTTAGGTTTTTGGTCGCCGTTTTCTTGTTGGTTTCCCCGCAATGGAGATGGCATCGTCTGCAATAAGTGATCTTCGGCCTTTCGTTCGACGACGAGATCTCCTTCCCGACGTCAATGGTGGTGCTCGAAAGATTACAATTATCTAGGTATGGGTGTTCAGATCTTACTTCGCCAGATCGATCTTGGATCTTTTCTCATGGTTGCCGCGAGGAGGATAATCCTCGCAGTTCTTGTCCCGATTGCTACGTCCTCGACAATGGTGATTCGTATTTTCGGCTCTCCATCAACGTCGACAAGGCAGATCGGTTTTCATTCCCTGACATACTGGTGTTGGTACTCTTGCCGATGTTGATTGACTACTTTAATGGTTGCGCGCGTGCACGCAGCCTTGGCATTGCGGCTCAAATTAAAATTATGGGAGAACCTTCGTTGGTATTTACAGGTCTATGGTTTGTTATCTATCTTTGACTGCCTTCGAGAAAAGTACAAGATTATGTCTTGGAAGAAGAAAGAGTTTGAAGACCTCGAAGATTTGCTAGTATCTTTTAGACTTTATTTTGTAATCGCTGGAGACAGCTCGTGTATCTCTACCATGTACTATTTGTTATTATGAATATATGTGGTATTGATTGTCAAAAAAAAAAGCGTTGCCTTTCTTCGCCGTTCCATTGATCTGTTAGTCGCAGCAGCGCAAACGCTCGGCGTTGCCTTTCTTCGCCGCCCACGATCACCCTCCCATGGCGATGTCGATTACTTTATTCGTTGCGCCACCGATTCCAGTGTAAGCGAGCAGGCCATGACCGTGGCGAGCTGCATCCTGAGAGCATCTCCAGTCGCGTCCCCCAAGGCGTCCCCCAAAGAGCGTCGGATTGAGCGTTTGGGAGACGTGTTTCGTTCGTGTCACGTTTGGGGGACGTCGCTTCTCAGTCGCAAAGTTGGTTGTTTTCTATCCCGGAGCAACGCACGGGTATTTTTGCTAATACTTACTTATTTCGTTATAAATTTCATATGGGGCCCACAATGGCATGATCTACCGAGAGGAGCACTGGCAAAAAGAGGAAGGAATCCACGGAGCCAAGTACTAGAGGAAGGGAAATATAGGAGTCAACGGTGGCGGTGTTAAGGTAGGTAGTTTCCTATACATATTTCACATTTACAAGGACTTGTAGTCTCTCGCGCAGTGTAAAAGCTTTGCACCGCAACATGCAACTCCTATAAATACAAACCAATAGGTCTCGGGATTGTCATCCGAGTAGAACCCTCACTGGTGGAAAAAGGGTCTTCCATCCAGCCCCATTAGTCCCCAAATATTTGGAACCGTGACTAATGGGACCTTTAGTCGCGGTTCGGGAGGCGAACCGCGACCAAAGGCCTGGGCCCAGGGCGCTCGCTGGCCAGCTGGTGCACGTGAGGGGCTTTAGTCGCGGTTGGCCAGGCCAACCGCGACTAAAGGCCTTCGGGCACCTTTAGTCACGGTTTGCCAGGCCAACCGCGACTAAAGCCCCTCCCCTATATATATCCATCCAGCAGCCAGCACTTAGCCATTTGGAGCCATTCTCTTCACAAACTTCACAAGGGGTGTTAGGTTTTCTTTTGGTTCCTCTTATGCACACAAGGTGTTTGATGAAATGCCCCAAGAGCATGAAACAAACATGATATGAAGTGTCATAGCCACACTTGAGCTTCCTCATTTATTTTTTTCTCCTCGATCGCGGTTAGCAACTTGAACCTTTGATGTGTCATTGATAAAATATGCATATGTGTGTAGTTCATTGTTTGATTTCTATTGTTTGTAGTTAGTTAATTAGTTTAACAAATGCATGAGGGTTAATTATATATTTTATATTATAATAATGCGAGATGAATCGGCAATGGATGTACGGTAACCGACTCTCCGGCGAGTTCACTACGGGTTTGAAAGATTTCCTCGTAGTGGCTAATGCGAACAAGCAGGGGGGGTTTTGTTATCTGTCCATGTGTTGCATGTAAGAATCAGAAGGGTTACTCTTCCTCAAGAGATGTTCACATGCACCTGCTTCGGCAGGGTTTCATGCCAAGCTATAATTGTTGGACCAAGCATGGAGAAAGAGGGGTTATAATGGAAGAAGATGAAGAAGGGGATGATTTCATCGATGACAATTATCTTGATCATTTCGGTGATACTTTCATGGAGGATGCTGAAGGTGGGGAAGGTGAAGGGGAAGGTGAAGGGGAAGGTGAAGAAGAGGCACGTGATGAGCCTGTTGATGATCTTGGTCGGACCATTGCTGATGCACGGAGAAGCTGCGAAACTGAAAAGGAGAGGGAGAATTTGGATCGCATGTTAGAGGATCACAAAAAGTCGCTGTACCCCGGATGCGATAATGGTCTGAAAAATCTGGGCTGCACACTGGATTTGCTGAAATGGAAGGCACAAGAAGGTGTAGCTGACTCGGGATTTGAAAACTTGCTGAAAATATTGAACAATATGTTTCCAAAGAATAACGAGTTGCCCGCCAGTACGTACGAAGCAAAGAAGGTTGTCTGCCCTCTAGGTTTAGAGGTTCTGAAGATACATGCATGCATCAACGACCGCATCCTCTACCGCGGTGAATACGAGAATTTGAATGAATGCCCGGTATGCACTTGCATTGCGTTATAAGATCAGAGGCGATGACCCCGGTGACGATGTTGTGGGCCGAAACCCGGGAAGAGGGTTCCCGCCAAGGTGATGTGGTATGCTCCTATAATACCACGGTTGAAACGTCTGTTCGGGAACAAAGAGCATGCCAAGTTGTTGCGATGGCACAAAGAGGACCGTAAGTCGGACGGGCAGTTGAGACACCCCGCAGATGGAACGCAATGGAGAAATATCGACAGAGAGTTCAAAGATTTTGCAGCTGACGCAAGGAACATAAGATTTGGTCTAAGTACAGATGGCATGAATCCTTTTGGCGAGCAGAGCTCCAGCCATAGCACCTGGAGCACTCCACCACAACAACCTCATTAAAGATGGCTATGCTCGTGTCACGGTGGAGGACATAGTACAAGGGTTTGAGGACCTGGAGATTGACATTGCTACACCTGAAGGGGAGAGAAGACTTGGAGATGTCAAGCGCCAGTTCATTCTATGGCAAAAGAAGTTTATCAAGTTTCCAGGCGAGGCGCCAAGGCCAACAAGTCCACCCCCCTACGGTGGTGGTGGCGGTGGCGGTGGTGGTGGTGGTGGTGGTGGTGCTTCACCTACACCTCCTTCACGTCAGCCGACGCCGCCCCCCAATTCACCTCCGGCGGGTAAGCAGCCGCCGCCCCCCCAGTCCGCCCCGGGCGGGTAAGCAGACGCCGCCCCCAATCCACCTCCGGCGAAGAAGCAGAAGCAGTCCTGGACTATTAACCCGGACCCTTATGTACCTAAGACCACAAAGGTATCGGAGCCATCACTGAAGCCTCTCCCCACGAGGCCTTGGGAACGTAGTGCCGATGAAGTCGACGCGGCCGCGGCTGCTCACCATGAGAAATGGAGGGCGGGATGCCAGGCGAGAAGAGAGCCCGAGCCCAAGCCAGTATATTCTGACAAGGAAAAGAAGTGGGCTAAGTCATTTTTGAGCACACCGTCCCAAGCCGCGAAGAATCTGCCTAACGACTATGCACGTGAACTTCGTAGGCAGGCACTCATGTTGAAGGAGAAGAAAGAGCTGGCGGAGAAGCGGGAGAAGAAAGCCTTGGAGGAGGCCGAGAAAGAATTAGCAAGTAAAAAAAAGCGGGAAATGAGTTACCCAACTCGGGGAACAAAGTAAACAATCAATCGCCCCGCTCATAGTGAAAGCCGCCGGTCCGGATGCTGAACTAATGGACCCGACAATCATAGCAGCTGCGGCAGAACAGGGAATGACCGTAACGGCTGCCAGAGAACAAGCGGCCCTGATCGGTATGACTCTTCGTGAACTGTTAGGCCTTGATGAGGCGCCAGTGAAGGAGGTAGTAATTACATATGTGCCGAATGGGCCTCTCGTCGAGCCTGCGCGGAGAAGAGGATCTACCTCCACAAATGACAAGTCTGCTGAAATGGTACAAGGGTTACATAAAAAATAAAAACGCCAAAGAATATATTTATGCGGAAGTTAGATATGAGCATCACTTCAAAGATTACTATGTACAAATTCATCTGAGTGAATTTGTTCCAGCTTTTCAATCTGCGCGAGCTCGACAAATCTATCATCAGTTGCTACGTTATGTAAGTGATTTATTTCTACCCCATCTCGTTCATATTGCCTGCACTATATATATGTCCTAACTATATTGTTGTGTACGCTATTATATATGCAGAATGAAGATTAAGGAATGCGAAGTAAGGAACATCCATGATGTTGGGTTCATTGACCCACACATCGTTAATGGATATGTGTTAGAACATCACCCCGCCGACGTGGAGGAAGACTTGTGGCGGTTTCTTAAAAAGCAGGAACTCAAAAGTGATATTCTATTTCCTTACCATTTTGGGTGAGTGTTTCTGTCTTGAGCACATTCTCTTTTGTTTACTCCATGCATGGTATGTGGCCGGCTAATCGATGAGTTATGCATGATTGTGCATGTATCGTGTCCGCAGGTTCCACTGGATTCTACTAGTAATTAAATTTGACACCTCCACATGTCTCGTCCACGACTCTCTGAATCTGGAAGCAAAGCTTTGGGGCGACATGAGAAGAATGCTGCAGAAGTAATTATTTTCATTCATTTGCGCTCTATATCGGTCGGCCTATTTCGTTCATTTCCTAATATCAAGTAACTAATAACTCTCTTCTTCATTTAATTTTCTTTGCCTCGTAGGGTTTGGAGACGGTTCACAGATGAAACGGTCGGTGAATTCAAAAAAGAGCTACAATTCATGCGGTCAGTGGCTGCGACTGGGGATATTCAGCCACCGGGGACCAATCTATGTGGATACTATGTTTGTGAGATGATCCGGAGATACACCTCTGAGCGGGTTCCGTGTGATAACAATGAGAAGAGGAATAACCTCCGGAAGATGCTTAGTCCGGAAGCTCGCTTCCGACCACTTCAAGAGGAACTAGGCTGGATGGTTCACGAGGGAAGTCATCGATCCTAAAGGAGAACACTATGTAGAGGACGTAGAACTTCATATGCATTAAATTATGTATGGAAACTTGTTCAAAATTGTATATGGTCATCCGATGATATTGAATATATATTGTATATTCCTCTTGAATTCTTTTTGGTTCTAATTTCAAATTTGTTTGAAATTGTACATTCATATGCATGTATGTAGTACCGTAGAATATGTGAAACTCCTTCAAAACTAAAATAAAACACAAAAGAAATAAAACAATACAAATTAAAAAGAAACCAGGTTTAGGGAGGGGGGCTAAAACCCTAAACCTGCGGCGGCCTTTAGTCGCGGTTGGCCAGAAGAACCGCGACTAAAGGTCCTCCGCCCCGACGGTCGCCTGGCGCCCACGTGGACGGGCCTTTAGTCGCGGTTCGTAAGCAACCGCGACTAAAGGGGGGAGGCTTTAGTCGCGCTTATTTAATCCCGGTTGCACAACCGGTATTAATGGAGGTTGCAAACCGCGACTAATGGACCTTTTTCCACCAGTGCCTTCAAACCCTATCGTCTATTTTGACAGGCGGAGCTTTGTTTGAGTCCTTGGAGGAAGGGATAATTTAGGCAAGTACAACTTTGTTTGATGCTAGAGTTTTTGTGGGATTACTAGGATAATCCCTAGATGGATTGGGTGAAACCTCTATCTTCACCCAATTATCTCAAATCCTTATAAAATCTTAATCCTCAATTCAGTAGCTATGGGTAGTGTATTGGGTATTAGAGAAATTATACTAGAATTTGGTGAAGATTATCCACACTGATCCCACCAAAACTCCAATACCAAATAGACCTACATTGGATTATTGGATTGTGTTGGGGCGTCCCCCACCAACCACACACAAACACACACACACACCCAAACAAAAAACTTCCCTGACATATAGATAGCCAGGGACGGAGAGAAGGGGGGACGAGGGGGGGCTTAGCCACCCCCATGCTTTGGATTTTAGGAAGAATACTACTCACTACAAGTCTAATTTCTTGCTGATTTAGCCAACTCTGCCCCCCTCATCAAGTTTACAATACAATTTTGCCCCCCTCAAGCCGAGAAGCTGGCTCCGTCCCTGTAGATAGCTCTACCGTTACTAGCAGACTTTTTGTTCTGAGTATATAGTATGAGAGTGGATTTGGTACATGCATACGTGATATGTGGGTGCTGAGTTATACATTGGTTTGAGATCAGCGTAACTTACATACCCCAGTTAGTCTTTCCTTGTGTGTGCATACACATAATCTGCCGCCTCATGATTTCATAGCATTAATTACAGAATTCGAATATTCAAAATGATGTATCTCCAAAACCGAGTTAGTGTACGTACGACATATCCAAATATTCAGCCATAGAATAAATCATATAGTGCGTTGTTGTCTATACCAAACTGTATGTAGCCTTGTATGCAGGAGTCACACAGACAAACTTTTCAATGCTAGTACGGTTTTGCTAGTTCTCAAATTTCTGATTTTTTCTTCGGGGAGTGATAGTGTGCAACTGAAGCAAATCCTGCTGCAGTGCCTTCATCCTGCGACGAGTGGGTGGGTCATATAAAAACAGGGGAACTGCGATGTGAATGGCTACATTTGTAACCTCAGGTTAACAAATCGATCGCTTAATAGGATAGATGAACTGAGTCATTAACAGATGATTCTATAACACTTGGTCAGACCGAACTTCGACAAGCATGCCAAACGCCGCAGCATGTTACTCGTGGCCCGTCGCCCCGTGCCCCCGTCCCTTTACCTTCAGATGAAGCTGGTAATAGACCACGTAGAGAAAATACTAAGAGTAATACTACCTCCATCCCAAGGAATAAGGCGCACACGTATTTCAAAACGAACTTTGACCATAAAAATTGAGCAACAAAATTTTGGTTATATTATGTAATTAGTATCGTTGGATTCATATTGAAAAGCACTTTCTAACGATGTTAATTTTATACAAACAATCTTTATATATTTGAAGTAATACTTAGTCAAACGAAAAGCACATAAAACGAAGACAGTTTATTCTTTGAATCGGAGGTAGTACACCGCACAGAGAAAACTGTTTAGCACCATGACTTCTGTCTACGAAGAATATCAGTGATCAGGACAGAAACTTTGCTCTACCCTGCCAGTCTGCCACCTCCAAAAACGACTTCCTTTATACTACTATCACCGAAGAAACATTACAGATTTATCTTATGAAACGTGTTTCCTGAACACCAATGACCAGACCTCTAGGGGACTACAGCAATTACTAGCAAGAATGCTACAAAAACATCATCGGCGACTGGACAAGTCAGTAGTATTCCACATCCTAAGATTGCTACCTCTCGTGTAAAGGAAAAAACAAAATCAAAGAGAAACTACGAGGGCAAGCGGCTAGGACATCGAGCGCCTCGTGTTCCGTGACGGCATCGACTTCACCTCCTCCGTGTTGTTGGCAGACCCAGGGCTCTCCGATGTTTCTGAGCCGCTGTTCTCACCAACATTTGTTGTCTTCCCAGACCAGAGCTTGCTTAGCATCTTCTTAGGCATCAGCATCGCTTTCGCCTTACCGGTGGTGCTCTTGTCCTCACTGTTCTTGTTGATCTCGCTGCTAGCGCTGCTCCTCTCGCTGCCAGCACCGTTTGTGGCAAGCCTCATCGACCTGAAAGAGTTGATGTCACTGGATGTTGGGACTCCGCTACCATCCTCTTCGGTTGTTGTGGTGGCAGCTGATCTAGAGCTGCCATACGAGTTTCCGTTCTCTCTGGGAAGAAGCGAATGGACAGCCAATGAAAGATCGGCAGCAGAGTCACTCCTCGCAGAAGCAGCTGATGCTCGGACTTGCTCAAAGAAGAGGACTTGCACAACCACACGCAATGGAAGCCGCTCATTCTGCACAGCGTGCATGCATGCCTCCTGGGACAGCTTCTTGCAGTCCATCAATCCGCATAATCTCTTCTTTTCACTCTTTGGTAGGCTTGGGTGCTCCTGTATGCACGGAATGGAGCGTCAGTTTGAAACTAACAACAGCAGAAGTAGCAAGACACACATATGTGAATATTACCTTTAGATACATGTCGATGGCATGATATAGTCCATCATGTGTTTGCCGGGATATGGCAGACACCATTTCAGCAAGTTCAATGAACTTTGAAATAGGCAAATTGGGATCTTTAGCAATCTCACCAAGATACTCATCTATCAATTTTGCAACTGCCAACTTTGACGTGATGGAAACAGAAGCAAAATTCTCAACTTCCACAATTTCATCGTCATCTTGAAAACTCAATTTACCATTATCACTATGATGTGACATGAACTGCTCAACTATTGCCATAATCAGGTCAACATTATACAAACAGTTTTCACCACTAGCTGCTGGTATAAGAAGGTCCACAACTGAAGCACCATCCAGTTGCGTGCCTATTCTCTTGACCAAGTTATCACGATAAGATTCACCAGATTCCAGCAAGCATGCAGCTCTTAGTAGCTTAAGAAGAAAACCACATGACACTGAACCTTTCTCAGTGGGCAGCAGGAATACAATGTTTTCGAGAACCACACGACGTTTTGTGCAATCAGTTCCATTGCTCACAGCATCTTCCAGGGAACCAAGCAGCCGTCGGAATGCATAGGCTCTCAGTGCTTCTCCAATAACTATAGCATGAATTCTTCCCTTTGCCTTGATTGTTAGGATCACGCGCTTGTACAACTCCATCTCGAGTTCACAAAGGTCCTCAACCCACCAGTCCTTAGGAACCATTTGTTGCATCCTGACTCCGTTCCAGTGAGAATCGACACCATTCTCGGATTGGAGTTTTTTTCTGTTGTACGTGTATGACCATTCAACCTCTGATGGATCAGTTGACGCCTTTGATGCAATAGAGTCAATGCATTGGTTGATTACCTTCAAATTCTCAGACCATGGCTGCAACGACTTTGTACTTTGTAGAACTATGATTGAGTCTTTCCAGGTTCGAAATATGCTCGATGTCAAGAACACATCAATTTTGTAGATAAGATTTCCTTTGTCAATGGTCTCCAACATTTCTAGGTACTCAGCTGCGCAACGAGCAGCAAGAACATTATATGCGTTGAGTGTTACAATCATGCCATAACAAAACTTGGCACAAATTTCAAATGCTGAATGTCCGCCAGGAATGTCAGATATATCCACTTCATCGCTGTTTTCCTCATTACTTGAAGCTACTAATCTTTGCAATCGTGAACTCTTTGACAAAAGAGGGAACTGCAAACAATGTGCACAACATTGTTATTAGACATAAAACAAAGCTGCACAAGAAAAAAATTAGCTTTTAACAAAATTAAGTCTACTCTATTGTACCGCAAAAGCACATGTATAAGCAGTCCATTCCATTGCAAATTTACAATCAGGTGTTCTACAATAACAGCTAGTCATATAAATCCCTAGCAATTAAAGTAAAATAATTCTTTAACATCTCTAAGGAAGAGCTTTAACAATTAATTCACACTTAATAGTGAATATCAGTACTGTAGCATTGCTCTCAAAATATCACTGTTCAAAAACTAGGCCGATTCAACGATTACTAGGCCGATTAATCGCTACTAGGGGCCTGACCGTGTCGATTACCATTAATCGCTTGGGTTAATCCTTTAGCCTGGTTAATCATTCCGAAAGTCCGATTACTAGGTATGTTCCCGATTAACTACTACACTTGGTTAAAAAAGTTACAAAATTTTCAATGCACATCGCTAATACAGACGCTACCCCTCCCCAATAAAGTAGGTTTTACGAAGCTCCCTCTTGATTGCAGCCTCCACTAGCTTGATTTCCACCGTCGCCAAATATTTCCTTGCCCTCCTAGACCAGTTACTCGAATTTGCCTAGACCTCAGATACAAGAGCTCGACCACCTTGAGGAGCTCGTCCATGAGCTCGAGGACGCCTTCAATAGGTTAGGTGGTTGAGGTGTGCGAGGGGTCGTACCCTAGGTAGGTGGTGGGAAAAGATAAACTTCAGAGGTTAGAGAAGAAGAAGTGAAAGGAACGAACGCGGCTTTGGCTAGTGGATCCTGATTCGCCCGTGACCTTGAAGATTAGGTCACGGAGGAGAAGCGTACATGTTTTTCTAGGATTTTAGGCTCTAGAGATGTAGGGACAGACATATAGATGCTCATATTCTATTATTTTTCTTATATAAACTATTTTTAAGTGCTAATTTGTGTAGGTTGCACCGATTAAATCAGTTAATCGTCCGAATTCCGATTAATCGCTATTCCCAAGCCGACCGAGCAGTTAACGATTACCGATTTTCTTAACATTGCAAAATATCACTGCAATGTCAAACCATGAGAACAGTAATTTATACAGATAAGGAAGTTGATACCTTGTGAAGATAAAACTTAACATCTCCTATGGAGATAACAATATCTGTTGCCAGCTCTGTTGCAACAAACCTGAAAACCATGTTAGCACAACATTAGCATCAAAACTATTTAGTACAAATAGAGGCAAAGCATAATATACACGAGATGGAAAAAAAAAAAACAGATTCAAAAATAGAGGCAAAGCACATCCGAATTCTTTATTTGACCAGAACATGAATCCCAAAATAAATGAACAAATTCCAGGGCATATATTGACATGTGTTCTTCTGTATATTTTTCGACTACTTCTCTACCTCTGTTTTGATGTGTACGCATGTCATAGCTGTACTATGCAAATCATACAAGTGTATTCCCATGATAGTGCTGCCATGTCACTATTCGGTGAACAGTATATCAGAATATGTACATGGATGACTCATGCATATCCTTTCGAGAGAATGGCAAAGGTGACATTTGTGAAGATATTGGCTGCCGAACAGAATCACAGTGTTTGTGAATGGCACAGTTCATAAAAGCGGGCCCACAGTATTTTCCCATAAAAATGATCACAGATGTTGGTGCACAAAATATTTGATCACAGACCACAAAGATGGCAAAGTAAATTCATGTAATCCACAAAAACAAGTAATAGCTGAAATAAAAAAATTAGTAAAATCCTGACCCACTGAATCAGCTAAAAGTAAGACAGCGAGTGACAGACCATTTACCTAAGTAAAGTACCACAAGCAACGATAGATAAAGGTCTGGAAAGCAACCTCACATCTAGTAGCATTGTGCATGACAAGTACAACTAATTTAACTGGTAACTGGTCCTGGACCAATGATTTAAAAAACTGGACATAGTAAGGCAAAGCTAACTTAATTGAGCTCCACGAATTCAATCTACATTATGGACCACAATGTCAACAACTAGTTTGATTATATAAACAATAAACACTAAACAAACTAGGAAAGGCATTCCAATCATTAAATTTGCACATGCCCTCAAAGTACAGAGGAAGCTTAAGAACATATGCCGCTAGCAAGAATCAAGGACAATTAACCTATTAAAGAACATCAGTTGGATTGTTAGCCATCTGAATGTCATGACATAATGCATTACTTAAGAGGCATGTTAGGCAACCAATTTCGTGAAGAATGTTGTAACGAGAAAGCAATCCAACCCCTATCATGAATGTTTTAGAGTTAGTTGCAAAACGTGATACGGATAGAATAGTAGCGTATTGGATAGCCATGTACTTATGTAGTTTTCAGAAGATGGGAAAAATTCAACAAACATTTAAAATAGTTCTTCGCAACTATTGTTCAACTCTATAGTGTAAATTTACTACAGTAATATCAATACTTCAGAACAATTGGAAGTTTTGTGCAGGCTCCTTAACTAGTACTAATAACTGAAATCAAATAAATAACACCAATGGAGTATGTTCAGTTCCTCTTATTCCGGTTTAAGAAATGGAGCCCAGGAAACTACAGATCAAGGACCACATTGCCCACCAGAGCTAATTAATTGCTGAAAGCATATGACTAGTTACCAGTATGATTGCTCCCTTTAACGACTTCCTTGATTTGGAATTTAATTTGAAAACAATGAAAAGAAGATGTCTCAAACATGGAAAAATTGCAGAACCAAGATGCATACAAAAGCCAAATTTCTATCAAGTGAAACAGATCTCACAATTTCAACGACAAAATTAGTTGCCGTGCAACAAGACTTGCACTAAAGTGGAGTAAAGCAGCAAGAACAAGCATCAAATAAAGTAATAATGTGTACAGAGGCTGGAGAAACTCTGAGCAAGAAGAGAAACGAAACAACTAACCTGATATTGCTGCCCTCTGTCTGAAAGACATCCGGCTTCGACCCAAGCTTCATATGCTTCATTGTGTCACAGCAAAAAGTAACCTGCTACTCTGTTTTGTGTCCTCTCTAGCTCTTCCCTTTCAGCTTCCTCCTCAGCAGTCACCACCAAATGGGGGCCAAGAAGAAGAAACAGCTCAACAAACCCACGACACTGAACCCATCAGCAAAGGAGCAAAACCGGTGGTGGGCACAGGCATGTGAAAGGACAAGACCAACAACTAGTGATGAGGATCCACGCCCAACTGTCCCCCTCGCGGCGTGGCCACCAAATCAAATCAGGCCAGGAAACTCCTCTAGATCAGTAAACTAGTCAGCAGTTGCATCAAGATCTGGGTCCGGGAAAGCACAATGCCAACAGGAACTCCTCCTTCGAGCTGGATCGCACACAGGCGCAGAGGGAGGGAAGCGGCAGCACCTGCAGAGCACAAGGGCAGCATCTTGAGGTGAGGGGACAGCGGGAATAATCGGTGAGGCGATGTTGGGAGACCACGGGAACAAGCAGCAGTGAGGGGAGGAATCTTTCTTATCTTGGTTGAAATCGCAAGCAAGCAACATGGATGGCAAGACAGGTTTACGAGATTGAGATTTGTTTAGCGATCTAGCACATGCAGGCAGTCAAACGGTGATTATAGAATTGCAATCCGTAGACCACAGGCAACAAGATCGAAAAAAATGTGCATAAAGAAATTGACATATATAGATTTTCTAGGTGATTTTATTAGGGGAAGAAGAGACCAATAAATCGCAAAACGAAAAAAAAATGGACCAAAATATTATCAGCTTTCTCCGAGCAAGAAACCCAAAAATTGTGTTGCCCGGATTGACAAACAATGGCACACCCCTCAACGAAAAGTACACTTTTTATCTCCTGCTACAGGAAAGAAAGAAAAATGGAATACAAAGTGGATTAGTTTAGTTTCAGTTAACCAAGAACACAAGTTCACCCGGTGCCTAACAAAGGGTGTGTTATTAGAACCCTAAATAAACTTTTGGAAAAAAAAAATTAATACCACTCCGCCACAGAAAAAGATGAATGGATTGGAGAGAATGAAACATTGGGATTAGATCGCTCACATAAAAGAAATCAATCCAGGGGATCCGCCGCCGGCAAAAGAAATCAATCAGTGCGGACGGATCTCCACTACAGTGGAGGACTCCGAGGGAAGGATTCGTTGGACGGAGGGAGAGGGGAGGAGGAAGGCTCCGTCCGATCTCAATGGCCCAGCGAGCGAGGATATGCTTCCTATTCTACTTCTCGTCAGAGGAGAATGGGGGGAGGGGGACTCTTCTAGTGAAGTGATGAAAACGTATTTGGCAGAAACGAACAGAAAAGCGCAGAAGAAAAGGCAGCTTTTTAGGACAGAGGAAACGACCAAACCAACGAACATCAAGAAACATTCCTACCGAACTACCACTAAGTGCTGGTTACTTGTAGTAGTCCGTTTTATTTGTGGAAAAATAATGCTTGCTCAGCTGCTCTGGAGAAAAATAAGTAAATCCAAAACAACAAATGAAAACAAGCAGAAAGAGAGCCTGAGTACCTCACTCTGCATCCAAGACCACGAGAATCGAGAGAGATCACGCCCGCGAGAGAGAGGGGGGAAGCGATCAAGCGCTTATGTTTCTTGGCGTCGATCTGCCGCCGGTGAGTGGAGCTGATGAGTATCTTTCTTGCGGCGGAGCGAGTTGCGTTTGGTGGTGCCTGCTGCTGCAGAGCTTCACGGATTTGGTTTTCTTTATCCTAACAGGCTGGTGGGGTAGCATGGGCTTCGCGAATGGACACCTCTACCCCTGCAAATGTTCTCTTGCTGGCCCCTCCCTTTCTCCTCCTAGTTCCTACATTCATAATCTGTCTCTGCAGTCCACGAAACCTAGTTGGATAAACGTCCAAAGAAGCCATAGAAATTGGTGCATTAAGTTCATAAAACTAAGTACAAACAATGCTTCACCGAAAAACTTTCGTTTTAAAACAATCTGTGGGTATTACAACATATATTTAAACAAATAATTCATGTAAATTTAATTATGAAAGAAAAGTACAAACTAGTGACGAAATTTTGCATATGAGAAAAAAAAAAACCTCAGCAACATTATTTGAATTTTTTTGAACTTTTCCATACTTTCTATATGGCAAACCTGCTGAACGTTCCTCGATAAACCTGAAACGTGAAATGGGATAGTAAACGAGATACTATGAATAAGTCCGTTTCAACTTTCTTTCAAAGAAATATTAGATAATTTGTTCATAGCTATGTGGTTGAATAATCTAGTTTTGTTCAAATTAAGTGCGAAATCGCGGAATTCTCGCATAGTTTGTACAGAAATTAAGCTACTTCTTGAAATTTGCACACAACTTTCCAAATTTTAGAAAATCGCACACAACTTTCTAAATTTTCAGAAATTAGTGTGAAGTCCTGGAACTCCCACATGGCTTATAGAGAAACTAACCTACTATATGAAATTTGAACACAACTTCCTAAACTCTCAAAAAAAATTCAGAACCCCCGCAGAACTTGCTAAGAGTTTGAGAAAAATTAAAAGCTATCACATCTTTGAATTTGCACATAACTTTCGTAAATAAGTTTGTTAAAAAAAACAGGAAACCACACATATCTTTTAGAATATTGCTCACAACTATCATGCATATGAAATTCTCACAAATCCCATAAACGTACTCTCAATATTTTGAAAAAAAAGTAGAGAAATTGCAACCTCCTCATTGTGGGGTGTCACCACTCTCCTATTGAGCGGTAGGACGATGCTAGTGGTGCAACATCTCCTTTCAGTGGCGGGTGGCTATTTTCTCCAACTAGCAGTGCATGAGGACGCCTCTGGTGGAGCCATAGTTAACACCTTGCGTCGCTCCACAGATAGACAGCCCTTCGACATATGCAGTGGTCCGCTCCCGGATCTAGAGCGCAAAGGCATCAAGCGGCTTCGAGGTGTCAGGGATGATTCAATTCGGCTCTTGGGTGCATATGCTCCCTCCACCTAAAAAACATTTTTCTAATTGTTAAAAAAATTTAACAAAAAAATTCACATGTACATCTCGACAATCTATGTGCGTTCATGCACTTTCGCGAAAAACCGATATTTTTTAGGATCGATCTAAAAAGACAAAATAAGTCTCACAGAAAGCCTGATTTTCAGCACTAAATTTTGTCTTTTTTAGACAGCTCAAACTACAAGTTAATTTTTCATGGAAATACTTTGGTCGCACTTAGCATGTGAAGATGTACACATGAATTTTTCGTTTGAAATTTTTTTAATTTCAAAATGTATCAAAATCGCAGTTCAAACTAATGGGAGCATATGCACCCAGGAGCCAAAACACTAAGCTCTCTCAAATGGGATATTCACTTTGGCTCGTAGGAGCATTTGCTCCCACTATGTGAATCTACATTTTGAAGTGTCAAAAAATTCTAAAGTAAAATTTTTCATGTACATCTACACATTTTATGTTCGTGCACAAGTTTTCAAAATAAACTAAAAAAGTTTGTGGCTCCTGTAAAAAAGACAAATTTTGATGGTATAACACGACTACGTACAGAACATTTTTTTGTCTTTTTTGTACACGCCACATAAAATATTGTTTCTCCATGAAAACTTGTGCACTAACAAAGAATGTCACGATGTACACAAAAAAAAATTATGTCAGAATTTTTTGACATTCTTAAAATTGTTTTTTAATTATTTTGTATAATGGGAGCATTTGCTCCTATGAGCCAAAACACCACCTCCCTCTCAAATAACTTTCTCTCAATAGAATAGTGCTAAGAAAAATTTACCCAATTTTACAAAGCATCAGTTTAAATTAGATAAATTCATGACTAAGATTGAGTTTTACTGGTGCTTCGTACCATATTAGAGTTGATTGTATCAAAACGAGCTATTGTATTTCATGAGAAAAATAATTACTTTGCCTTGTGTTTGCCACCAAGAGACTTTGCATGTAGATACATTAATATTTACTCTAACGTATATGTGCTCTTTCATTAATTAGGTTTTCACATAATCATTTTCCCACCACTGTCTGTTTTAGATAAGGCTAGGGTTATTGTATTGGTGGTGTAGTAAGTTTATCTTTTACCGTAAATATTTTGAAGTCTTATTTGATTCACAGAATTTAGAAATGTCTCAATAGGAAAAAAAAACACATGAATGCAACTTCATGCCAATTCCTACGAGATTTTCGTTTGTTTGGTTGCTTCGGAAGAAAAAGGATTATTTACAAGAAGATTGAGTGATGCAAAAAATACTATAAAACATAGTGCAAAAAAATCTGTAGTTAAATCCTATGGGATTATACACTGTGCATAATCCCATAGGATTCAATTTTCTGAATCAATCAACCAATATAGAAGTTTTGTAGGGATTATAATTATGTTAAACTCCATTGGTAACTCTACATGTAAATCTCACATCTCCTGTTCGGTAATTCAGTGAAGAAGTTAGCTTTGAATCTAAAACGTAGACCAAAGAAGATTTCTAATTAACCGCATGACTTGAGGGGGACAGCAACACGTCGTCGGCATCTTGTTGTCACCTGTCAGTGAGTACGATATGTAGCCCTACTTGGGAACCAGGGTGAAATGCGGAACGGTTCAAGTGGCTAGCATTCAGTAAGCTGTCCCAAACGCAATGAATTGGAGGGTGCGCGCGATTTGGGTGTAGCAGTGCACAAGTACTCGGTCTGAACAGGCTCAATATTCTCACCAGTTACTGTGCACTTGCAAGGAAACATGTGGCCGTTTGGGCATTTCCTGTGCTTTCTTTGACCCTTTGCGACCATAGGTAACAGTGACAGGAAAACTGGATTTTCCAAGGAAAGGCACGTTGCCCTGGATCTCGCCAACATGCGTGATGTCCATCGATCTCGAGCCATACGCTGTCAGCTTTCAGCCAGCACACCGTGGAAAGCGATTCCGTTATCCTCGAAACCGCCATGAAATCTGGCGTTGCCCGTGTGAGCTTTTCTTCTTCTTGTGGACGTAGCGTTGGGAGTAGCCGCACAAATGTCAGTCACCGGCGGCGGCGGGGGACACAGGTACTCTTGACATCGCTAGCGCTTTTTGTCGTGCGTGATCACTGATCAGAGAGAGATTTTGTGTTTTCGATGGAGATCAAAGCGTGGCAATGCTATCTGTATGATGTGTTCGACATGTGCTTTCATGGCCGATGAATTGTCATCTCTCTCCTCGGCTCCAACTCCAAGTGGCCTGGAAGGTAAGGATGGAGACGTCTAGGGTCCAGGGACAGACTGCATGGATTTTTCTTCCATGGCGGTTAACTATCTCATCAGCTTATAGCTAGGGGGGATTTTTGATCTGATGGGCATCCATCCATGGAAGATGATGGCCAACCTGGTTGCACATGTGGCTGGTAAACAGGACAAAGGAAAAAACCGGAGATCGGGTAGACGATCCTGTTCACCCGTGGAGAGATAAGATTGTTTTGTGTTGGGCCTAGTCAGGTTAGGGTCATTGGATGAATGAATCTGTGCGACTGTGTCAATATGTGGATGACAATGCCCTCTGTTTGAAACGAAAAATTTGGTAGAGAAAAACTATCACTTCCTCCTCTAAACAATCGGCTTTGCATTGATCCCCTCTTGTTGCGCTTAACCAGGCTTAAGGCCCTTGTCTTTGACTGTCTGTCAGAAGGTCCGTAATTTTGTGTTTGCTTGAAGAAGCTTCAGATAAGCACTGTCAAATGCAGAGACAGATAAGTAGATATACCCACGGTTCTCTCGATGTCAGGTGGGTCTAACTTAAATTCGACCGAAGAGACGGAAAGGGAAAAGGGAAAACAAGTGGAGATCTAGCCATATGCAACATCTCCTTGGTGGCTCTCTTCCAAATGATGATGCTTCCTTTTATCTTTAGGATCGATCACAGAAGCAATCTTACACGAGGCTCACTCGCGTCTCCATCACTGGCCCCTCCACAAAATCTAACCTGTGCTTTCCTCCCATCTCTCTCTTTGCCAATTATTGTTTCATACTTGCCGATCACACCGGAACTTTTAGCCTATTTAGGGACTAAGTACACAAGTTCTGATATTTGGGAAAACTTATAGACATGAAAATTGTTCCCACATACTCAAAATAAACATTATAATTCTAACATACGTGAGGACATCTCCAACGGGGCGACCCATCCCGCGCCCGCACGTCCGGATGGGTCGAGCCGGACAAAATCTCGGCCCAACGCGGGGACGCACCGCAAAAGCGGACGGCCGCGGCGTCCGGAACGACGCAAACCCGGCCCAAATCTGCGCTAGGTTTGCGTGGCCGCGGATGGCACGCACCGTCCGCTCGCGTCCGGGCGCTGGTCGCCTCGTCTCCCTTGGGCCCACCTGTCGGTGACCCGGGAGGCTATTAAATGGGGACTGGAGGGGATCTGGCCCTCCACTCCAGTCCCCACTCCACTCCCCGAGCGAAACCGCCGCCATGGCCCCGAAGCGACGGTTCGCTTCCGGAGCCACCGACGACGAGGCGAGCAGCAGCCGCCGTCGTCCGCCGGCGCTGCGGCCATCCGGAGGAAACCGAGGCGGCCTCCACATCGGAGAGGCCGCCCGCGGCGGCGCGGCATTGCCGCAACCGCCGCCGCTGCTGCTCGAGCCCAAGCCCGAGTCCTCGGAGGAGGACCCCGACCTCCGCGCCGCGCTTCTCATCTCGGCGGCGGAGGAGGACGCGAAATGGCCGCACCTCCATGCGGCCATTCACACCTCCGAGATGGAGGAAGCGGCCCGGCAGGCGGTGGAGGAAGCCGAGGCCTGGGAGCTGTACGCCCAGGCCCGCCAGGCGCGACAGGAGGAGGAGGAAGCGGCGCGGCGGGAGGAGGCCACGCGCCGCGCGGAGGAGCAGCGGCGCGAGGAGCAGCGGCGTGATACGTCTCAAACGTATCTATAATTTCTTATGTTCCATGCTACTTTTATGATGATACTCACATGTTTTATACACATTATATGTTATTATTATGCATTTTCCGGCACTAACCTATTGACGAGATGCCGAAGAGCCGATTCTTGTTTTCTGTCGTTTTTGGTTTCAGAAATCCTAGTAAGGAAATATTCTCGGAATTGGACAAAATCAACGCCCAGGGTCTTATTTTTCCACGAAGCTTCCAGAAGACCGAGGGAGACACGAAGTGGGGCCACGGGGCGCCGCCACACTAGGGCGGCGCGGCCTAGGGGGGGCGCGGCCCTAGCGTGTGGGGCCCTCGTGACTCCCTTGACTCCGCCCTTCCGCCTACTTAAAGCCTTCGTCGTGAAACCCTCTGTACCGAGAGCCACGATACGGAAAACCTACCAGAGACACCGCCGCCGCCAATCCCATCTCGGGGGATTCAGGAGATCGCCTCCGGCACCCTGCCGGAGAGGGGAATCATCTCCCGGAGGTCTCTTCACCGCCATGATCGCCTCCGGATCGATGTGTGAGTAGTCCACCCCTGGACTATGGGTCCATAGCAGTAGCTAGATGGTTGTCTTCTCCTCATTGTGCTATCATGTTAGATCTTGTGAGCTGCCTATCATGATCAAGATCATCTATTTGTAATGCTACATGTTGTGTTTGTTGGGATCCGATGAATATTGAATACTATGTCAAGTTGATTATCAATCTATCATATATGTTGTTTATGTTCTTGCATGCTCTCCGTTGCTAGTAGAGGCTCTGGCCAAGTTGATACTTGTAACTCCAAGAGGGAGTATTTAAGCTCGATAGTGGGTTCATGCCTCCATTGAATGCAGGACGAGTGATAGAAAGTTCTAAGGTTGTGGATGTCTTTGTTGCCACTAGGGATAAAACATCGATGCTTTGTCTAAGGATATTTGTGTTGATTACATTACGCACCATACTTAATGCAATTGTCTGTTGTTTGCAACTTAATACTGGAAGGGGTTCGGATGATAACCTGAAAGTGGACTTTTTAGGCATAGATGCATGCTGGATAGCGGTCTATGTACTTTGTCGTAATGCTCTGATTAAATCTCATAGTACTCATCATGATATATGTATGTGCATTGTTATGCCTTCTCTATTTGTCAATTGCCCAAGTGTAATTTGTTCACCCAACATGCTATTTATCTTATGGGAGAGACACCACTAGTGAACTGTGGACCCCGGTCCATTCTTTACATCTGAAATACAATCTACTGCAAAGTCTCGTTCTTTCATCGTTCTTCGCAAACAAACATCATCATCCACACTATACATCTAATCCTTTGTTTACAGCAAGCCGGTGAGATTGACAACCTCACTGTTACGTTGGGGCAAAGTACTTTGATTGTGTTGTGCAGGTTCCACGTTGGCGCCGGAATCCCTGGTGTTGCGCCGCACTACATTCCGTCACCAACAACCTTCACATGTTTTCCTTGACTCCTACTGGTTCGATAACCTTGGTTTCATACAGAGGAAAAACTCGCTGCTGTACGCATCACACCTTCCTCTTGGGGTTCCCAACGGACGTGTGTCAACTGCACGCCAGCAAGGATTTTTCTGGCGCCGTTGCCGGGGAGATGAAGACACGCTGCAAGGGGAGTCTCCCACATCCAATCTCTTTACTTTGTTTTTGTCTTGCTTTACTTTACTTTATTTACTGCTTTGTTTGCTCTTATATCAAAAACACAAAAAAATTAGTTGCTAGTTTTACTTTATTTACTATCTTGTTCTCCATATCAAAAACACAAAAAAATTAGTTACTTGCATTTACTTTACTTAGTTTGCTTTATTTACTACTGCTAAAATGGGTACTGTTGAGAATACTAAGTTGTGTGACTTCACTAGCACAAATAATAATGATTTCTTATGCACACCTATTGCTCCACACTGCTACTACATGCAGAATTCTTTGAAATTAAACCTGCTTTACTAAATCTTGTTATGAGAGAGCAATTTTCTGGTGTTAGTTCTGATGATGTTGCTGCCCATCTTAATAATTTTGTTGAACTATGTGAAATACAAAATTATAAGGATGTAGATGGTGACATTATCAAATTGAAATTGTTTCCTTTCTCCTTAAGAGGAAGAGCTAAAGATTGGTTGCTATCTTTGCCTAGAAATAGTATTGATTCATGGACTA
The DNA here is from genome assembly GCF_022539505.1 of Lolium rigidum. Taxonomy (NCBI): domain Eukaryota; kingdom Viridiplantae; phylum Streptophyta; class Magnoliopsida; order Poales; family Poaceae; genus Lolium; species Lolium rigidum. The sequence goes on along the minus strand of NC_061510.1, from coordinate 272,197,830 downwards.
AATGTAAGGATGCTTTTATTGGTAGATATTATCCTCCCGCTAAAATTATATCTTTGAGAAGTAGCATAATGAATTTTAAGCAATTAGATAATGAACATGTTGCTCAAGCATGGGAGAGAATGAAATCTTTGGTGAAGAATTGCCCTACCCATGGACTAACTACTTGGATGATCATCCAAACCTTTTATGCAGGATTGAAATTTTCTTCGCGGAACCTATTGGATTCAGCTGCTGGAGGAACCTTTATGTCCATTACTTTGGGGGCGGCAACAAAGCTTCTTGATAATATGATGATAAATTACTCTGAATGGCACACGGAAAGAGCTCCACAAGGTAAGAAGGTAAATTCCGTTGAAGAAACCTCCTCCTTGAGTGATAAGATTGATGCTATTATGTCTATGCTTGTGAATGGTAGATCTAATGTTGATCCTAATAATGTTCCTTTAGCTTCCTTGGTTGCCCAAGAAGAACATGTTGATGCTTCGTCTCTTGACAATACTTGATTCACACTTTCTGCGCCTAGCTGAAAGGCGTTAAAGAAAAGCGCTTATGGGAGACAACCCATTATTTTACTTCTGCACTTTTGTTTTATATTTGAGTCTTGGAAGTTGTTACTACTGTAGCAACCTCTCCTTATCTTTATTTTATTGCATTGCTGTGCCAAGTAAAGTCTTTGATAGTAAAGTCAATACTAGATTTGGATTACTGCGCAGGAACAGATTTCTTGCTGTCACAAAATTGAGCCGCCCCGTCTGTAGAAAATTTAGAAAAATCTGCCAATTTACGTGCGCGATCCTCAGATATGTACGCAACTTTCATTCAATTTGGGCATTTTCATCTGAGCAAGTCTGGTGCCTCTAAAAAATTCGTCTTTACGGACTATTCTGTTTTGACAGATTGTGCCTTTTATTTCGCATTGCCTGTTTTGCTATATTTGATGTATTTCTTTATTCCATTAACTTTCAGTAGCTTTGTGCAATGTCTAGAAGTATTAAGAATGATTATGTCACCTCTGAATATATGAATTTTCAATTATGCACTAACCCTCTAATGAGATTGTTTTGAGTTTGGTGTGGAGGAAGTTTTCAAGGGTCAAGAGAGGAGGATGATGCAATATGATTAAGAAGAGTGAAAAGTCTAAGCTTGGGGATGCCCCCGTGGTTCATCCCTGCATATTTTAAGAAAACTCAAGCATCTAAGCTTGGGGATGCCCAAGGCATCCCTTCTTCATCGACAACTTATCAGGTCACCTCTAGTGAAACTATATTTTTATTCCGTCACATCTTATGTGCTTTACTTGGAGCGTCTGTATGTTTTTATTTTTATTTTTGTTTGAATAAAATCGGATCCTAGCATTCTTTATTTGGGAGAGAGACACGCTCCGCTGTTTCGTATGAACACATATGTTCTTAGCTTTATTCTTAATGTTCATTGCGAAGGTTGGACTACTTCATTCATTGTTATATGGTTGGAAACAGAAAATACTACATGTGGTAAATGGTATAATGTCTTGAATAATTTGATACTTGGAAATTGTGGTGCTCATGTAGATCATGTTTAAGATCTTGTATCATGTACTTTGCACCCATTAATGAATAACTACATAGAGCTTGTTAAAATCTGGTTTGCATGATTGGTTTCTCTAGAGTCTAGATATTTTCTGGTTAAGGTGTTTGAACAAGAAGGAGACAATGTAAAGTCTTATAATACTTACATTATGTTCATATGTGAGCTTTGCTGCACCTTTTATACTTGAGTTTGCTTCAAACAACCTTGCTAGCGTAGCCTTGTATTGAGAGGAATTCTTCTCGTGCATCCAAATCCTTGAGCCAAATTCTATGCCACTTGTGTCCACCATACCTACCTACTACATGGTATTTCTCTAACATTCCAAAGTACATTACTTGAGTGCTAGCTTTAAAATTCTATCCTTTGTCTTTGCAATATATAGCTCATGGGAAAATAGCCTTAAAAACTATTGTGGTGAAGAATATGTACTTATGTGTCTTATTTTTTAATAAGTTGCTTGTTGAGCGGTAACCATATTTTTGGGGACGCCATCAACTTTTACCTTTGTTGAATATCATGTGAGTTGCTATGCATGTTCGTCTTGTCTGAAGTAAGGGCGATTTTCACGATCAAATGGTTTGAGTATGCATATTGTTAGAGAAGAACATTGGGCCGCTAACTAAAGCCATGATCCATGGTGGAAGTTTCAGTTTGGACAATCAATCCTCAATCTCTTATGAGAATTTTATCTGTTGTTGAATGCTTATGCATTAAAGAGGAGTCCATTATCTGTTGTCTATGTTGTCCCGGTATGAATGTCTAAGTTGAGAATAATCAAAAGCGAGAAATCCAATGCGAGCTTTCTCCTTAGACCTTTGTACAGGCGGCATAGAGGTACCCCTTTGTGACACTTGGTTGAAACATATGATATCCAATGATAATCCGTGTTAATCCAAACTAATTAGGACAAGGCGCGAGCACTATTGGTATACTATGCATGAGGCTTGCAACTTATAAGATATCTTATACATAACACATATGCTTTATTACTACCGTTGACAAAATTATTTCTTGTTTTCAAAATGAAAAGCTCTAGCACAAAAATAGTAATCCATGCTTCCCTCTGCGAAGGGCCTATCTTCTACTTTATTGTTGAGTCAGTTTACCTATTCTTTCTATCTCAGAAGCAAACACTTGTATCAACTGTGTGCATTGATTCTTACATGTTTACCTATTGCACTTGTCATATTACTTTGTGTTGACAATTATCCATGAGATAAATATGTTGAAGTTGAAAGCAATTGCTGAAACTTATATCTTCCTTTGTGTTGCTTCAAAGCTTTCTACTAAGAATTTATTGCTTTATGAGTAACTCTTATGCAAGTCTTATTGATGCTTGTCTTGAAAGTATTATTCATGAAAAGTCTTTGCTATATGATTCATTTGTTTACTCATTATCTTTGCCATTGCTTCGAATCGCTGCATTCATCTCATATGCTTTACAATAGTATTGATCAAGATTATGATAGCATGTCACTTCAGAAATTATCTTTTTTATCGTTTACCTACTCGAGGGCGAGTAGGAACTAAGCTTGGGGATGCTTGATACGTCTCAAACGTATCTATAATTTCTTATGTTTCATGATACTTTTATGATGATACTCACATGTTTTATACACATTATATGTTATTATTATGCATTTTCCGGCACTAACCTATTGACGAGATGCCGAAGAGCCGCTTCGTTGTTTTCGCTTTTTTGGTTTCAGAAATCCTAGTAAGGAAATATTCTCGGAATTGGACGAAATCAACGCCCAGTGTCTTATTTTTCCACGAAGCTTCCAGAAGACCGAGGGAGACACGAAGTGGGGCCACGGGGTGCCGCCACACTAGGGCGGCGTGGCCTAGGGGGGGCCCGCGCGGCCCTAGCGTGTGGGGCCCCCGTGACTCCCCTGACTCCGCCCTTCCGCCTACTTAAAGCCTTCGTCGCGAAACCCTCTGTACCGAGAGCCACGATACGGAAAACCTACCAGAGACGCCGCCACCGCCAATCCCATCTCGGGGGATTCAGGAGATCGCCTCCGGCACCCTGCCGGAGAGGGGAATCATCTCCCGGAGGTCTCTTCATCGCCATGATCGCCTCCGGGTCGATGTGTGAGTAGTCCACCCCTGGACTATGGGTCCATAGCAGTAGCTAGATGGTTGTCTTCTCCTCATTGTGCTATCATGTTAGATCTTGTGAGCTGCCTATCATGATCAAGATCATCTATTTGTAATGCTACATGTTGTGTTTGTTGGGATCCGATGAATATTGAATACTATGTCAAGTTGATTATCAATCTATCATATATGTTGTTTATGTTCTTGCATGCTCTCCGTTGCTAGTAGAGGCTCCGGCCAAGTTGATACTTGTAACTCCAAGAGGGAGTATTTATGCTCGATAGTAGGTTCATGCCTCCATTGAATCTGGGACAGTGACAGAAAGTTCTAAGGTTGTGGATGTGCTGTTGCCACTAGGGATAAAACATCGATGCTTTGTCTAAGGATATTTGTGCTGATTACATTACGCATCATACTTAATGCAATTGTCTGTTGTTTGCAACTTAATACTGGAAGAGGTTCGGATGATAACCTGAAAGTGGACTTTTTAGGCATGGATGCATGCTGGATATCGGTCTATGTACTTTGTCGTAATGCCCTGATTAAATATCATAGTACTCATCATGATATATGTATGTGCATTGTTATGCCTTCTCTATTTGTCAATTGCCCAACTGTAATTTGTTCACCCAACATGCTATTTATCTTATGGGAGAGACACCACTAGTGAGCCGTGGACCCCGATCCATTCTTTACATCTGAAATATAATCTACCGCAAACTCGTTCTTTACTATTCTTCGCAAACAAACATCATCATCCACACTATACATCTAATCCTTTGTTTACGGCAAGCCGGTGAGACCGACAACCTCAGCGTTACGTTGGGGCAAAGTACTTTGATTGTGTTGTGCAGGTTCCACGTTGGCGCCGGAATCCCCGGTGTTGCGCCGCACTACACTCCGTCACCAACAACCTTCACGTGTTCCTTGACTCCTACTGGTTCGATAACCTTGGTTTCATACTGAGGGAAAACTCGCTGCTGTACGCATCACACCTTCCTCTTGGGGTTCCCAACGGACGTGTTTCAACTGCACGCCAGCAAGGCGCCAGGAGTCTCGGCGCCGCGCGGAGGAGGAACGGCGCCAGAAGGCCAGGCGCCGCGCCTGGCAGGAGAGGGAGCAGCGCCTCAGGGAGGAGGCGCTGCTCCGTGCGCCGCCGCTACCTCGGGTGGCTCCGGACCCCCACTCGGCCTGGGAGGAGGCCCTGTGGTCTCTCTGGCCGGAGTCCCCGGCGCGCTCGAGCCACAACAGTGCCTCGCCGCCCGAGGACGTCATCCACGACGACGACGACGCCGACGACGACCACAGGGGCTAGGCGGCCACCGCGCTGCCGACCAAACCCTAATAGAGGGTTTTTAGTTTAAATTTTAAAGCCCATATAGGGGCTTCTTTTGTTAGTTATTTGCCGAAAATAGGGCTATGTACAAATTTTCCCAAAATAGGGCATATGTTTAATCAAATTTCGTTTAAATTTGCATTTTTTCTTTTGTTTTTCTATTTCTTCGATTATGCGCTGCGTCCGCGCGTTAGGCGCAGCGTGCGACCCAAACGGACACGCGAACGCGGGCCGCTGTCTGCGTGTCCGCTCGGCCACCCAAACGGCCCAAAACAGACGGCCGAGCACGTCCGTTTGGGTCGCTCGGTTGGAGATGCCCTGATCTCCCGATTGTGCTGCACTCATACTCAGTTTGGATCTTCAGACTAATTGACGCTAGCTCAACCGGTCTCAGCACCTGAGTTCAAATCCTCACGAACATGACTTTAGGTTCCTATTTATACTTGAGGCCCAGACTAGACCTGGTACTCATGCAATTTATCTTGAGAACTATGCTTTAATATTTCACCAAGATTAAAAATCTTAGTACTCATTCTCGCAAAAAAAAAAAAATCTTAGTACTCATGCCTATGGTTGTGTGCATCCCTAGTTGGTGCAGAGGTTGGGAAGTGAAATTCTCCCTATTTTTAGAGGTGAGTCTGTACCCCTACGCTCCTCGCGTCGCTCCCCAGGGCGACGCCTGGGGCCCCAAACCCTAGCGCCGCCAGCAATCATCCCGTGCCCTCTCTCCCTCCGCCGCTGTCGTCGGCGCTGGCCACGGTGGCGGCAGGCCCCGGCGCCAAACGTGCAGGGGGGGGGGGGGTTTGATGGTGGCGGCGAGCGGCCACTTTTTTCGACACGCACTGCGTTTAGGGCGACGGCCCTGGATGAGCGGCAGCGGCTCCTCCTCCACGGCCTCTGGCAATGGATGGTGGTGGCGGCTATTGGATCTAGTGCCCACCTAGATCCACCGTCGGCTTCAGCTGGTGGCGCGAGGAAGGGGTCAGCGATCTTGCGAGGCGAGGATGATGTGGTTGCGGCGGCCGCCGTCCACCGAGTCCTCCTTCATCATCGTTGGCCAGCGGATGGTGGCATGGGGGCATGTTCGTCTGCTAAGAGCTTGAAGGTGGTAGTCCTAGGGTTCTTCTTCTGCGAAGATGAAGACCTGCCAGGTGCCGATTCTTTTTCATCTAGCTAGAGTGTTGAGTTTCGGAAGGCTCCGATGAATGGATCGACGCATCTTTTGCCTGGAGTTTGCTGGATCGGGTAGTATTCGGTCGCGCACACCCACGCTTTTATTCCGACCATTTGGTTCAGGAGGGAGCGGCGTGAAGCTCTGTTCTGTGTTGACATCAAGTGAAATTTGGTCCATGGTGAAGTCAGAAGAAGAGAATATCATGAAGGCCAGATTGGAGGACTAGCTAAGAGAGATTCAAGTTTTCGCGTTGTTGAGGGACTTGCTTGGTGTTCCGGGTTTCGTAGCAGTGGTATGTAAGTGGGGGTGACAACACACGTGAAGTTCAGAGTCCGACTTTTCAGGGTGAAAACCCAAGGTCTAGCCTTAACTGGTTGTGCCTGACAATGACCTTGTTGGAGGCATTGTTTTGAGAGCGGTGACTATCTTCGGGGTGAAAACCTAAAATCTTTGATCGAGCGACGACGGTGCTGGAGCACTGTTCCCTTCTTGGAGGTGTCGCTTTTGGAGAGTCTATATGGTGGTGGATGTATTGCTGTTGTTAGGCCTAGGATACTATGACGGGGCTTTTGTTTCTTAGTTTTCTTTTTTTCTTTTTTAGTTGTGTGCATTCGTACTACCATTAAGGTGTTGCGTTGTTGCAGAGGCTAGGTGTAATTGGTATCTTTTGATATTAATATATTCCTTTTATCGAAAAAAATTGACATGTCGATAGATCGAGTTTCCTTTTGTAAAATATAGGCTAAACCTCGGTCTCTGCATCAAAATGACGCATAGTGCGTACCTAGATCGAGCTAATTTGTGTTAGTATAGAGAAGTGATAAGATCATAAAACAGCATGCATTAAGCAGCTCAAGTCAAGCAGAGATTTGGGTTTCTATTCCCGTCTTTTTGGAACGTATAAGCAAGCCAATCCTGCATGGTAGGCATATAGTGGCATCGAACGGCGCTCAAGTCAAGGAGAGATTTGGATCGCTATTCCTGTCTTCTTGGAATGTGATCAATCCAATCCTGCATCGCGTGCATGGCCTGATTTGGCCTCGAGGTAGTGGCATCGAATCTGTGGAGATACGGCGTCTCCCAACTTCACACAGCTTTGCTAGTGCGTTGCTGTCACTCACTCGATCTTATGCCATTGAGCTAGCCTAGTACGTAGCATATCTTATCTTGCCGTTTAAGTTCGATCGACCAGCTGCCATCTACAGTGAGGTATGTATGCGTGCGAAATGTGCGCCGCAAGCGAGGGATGAGTGGCACTCCAGAGTCTACAGAGCCCATGCCTCGTGATCGGTATCTATACGCATCAACGCATGCATGCTTCGAAGGTACGTACCAGCTACCAGGTGTCGATCGATCCATGCTAGGCCATTTAGCCATAACTCTCGTGTACGGGTGTACGTATGTCGTATGCATGGAAAAAAGAAAAGATCAGGTTAGTGTAAAAAATAACATAGTAACATCCAGTTATTTGTTAGTCTGAAGAGGGACATATTTTGCTCTAGGAACGAATAATATACTAATTTCATTAATTCAGGATATGAAGAATATGGGTGCATTTGGCCGCTAGAGACGAAACTCTCCCTCACCCTCGTCGTCGCCGGGCAAAGCCTGGGTGGAGAAGATGGCGACGGGGCTTCTCCCCCTGGTGCTCCCCCCTTCCTATCATCAGCGGCGGTGGTTTCTGGCGGATCTTGACGGCGCGGTGTCGCGGTGGTCCAGGCGGCCTCAACGCGACGACGATGGAGGCCGTTGATGCAGGTGGTGTGGCGTCGCTTGGTTGTGGTTAGCTTGGCACCGAGGTGGTACCCGTGACAGCAGGCTAGGCGGCAGTGGACGCGCGTGGTGATGCCGCTCCTCTCCTACATCGGTGTTCCTCTCCTCTCGGCATGGGTGGCTCAAGCCAGCGACTTTCATCCTCACCCACCATCCCCATTCCAAGTCCAACAACATCGGGGTCACGATGAATGGCCGGGGCGAAAGCCCTGCTCGGCGGTGATGCTTAACACGGTGACACCACTGGGTTGGAGGCATGTTTGTGGCCTTTAGAGCATCTCCAGTCGCCCCCCCCCCAAAGTAGCCCCCAAACAACACCAGATTATATTGAACTTTGGGCCGCTTCGTGCCGTGCTTGGGGTGCGTCACTCCCCAGCTGCGGCCCCCAAACTTGTTTTTTCATTAATTTTTTTTTTGTATTTTTATTTCAATAGAGAGAATGAACATTACACAAACTAATACATAGTTTGGAACATAGTTAAAATATTACAAAATAAGGAAACCTAACTAGTGTTGGCCTCGCATATTTCGTGTGCACGCTGCCAAGAAAAAGAACACTCTCAAGCACTCTCAATCACCCAAACTGGAATATTAAGCTAGCTCCGAGAGTGCCCGGTTGTTGTTCTTCGATGCGCAGGAAGAACATCCAGAAACCTAAACTAGTGGCTTCAATTAGCCGGCGGCCATCTTGCTGCAAAGAGAACACTCGCCATGTCCAATCATCGTCTTCGTCGTCATAGTAGTGGTAGTGTCGGTGGTACGTGTCGTCGAACACCTTCACGCTCATCTCCTTGTTGCCTTGGTAGCAGAAGCTGAGCACATAGCCGGCTTGGAGGTCGTGGGAGCGCGCGCACTTCTCCCACGCAGTGTGGAGGCACATCTTGCCGCGCCTGTTGAAGAGCACGTCCACTGGGAAAAGCCGCAGCTAGCCTCCCAAAGAGACAGTGCGGCCGGCTCCTTGCCGGCGAAGAACTCGGCGAACTTGTCTGGCAGCCTCTGGATGCCGAGTGGGTCACCATTGAGGACGAAGATGAACTCGAACTCCCACTCCCCCTCGGAAGACGACGACGGCCCAGGTGACGGGCGACCGTGTAGGCGTTGCTGCTCCAGCACGGCCGCCGCGGTCGACCTCTACCAGCCATGGAATGGCCCTCGACTCCTGAGATGGTGGCGGCTAGGTTTGGGGAGAGAGGCGCTAGGGTTTGTGTGAGGGACGATGCGCGAGCACCCCTTTTTATACGCCGGTGGGAGGCGAGGGAGAGGTGGCGCGCATTAACACCGACACGGAGAGTTAGGCGCGGCGAGATGTGTCGCTGCGCCTCTGTGGAACTGCGCCGCCGCTGCACAGCAATAACTTTCGTCGCGAGGTAGGCGACGGTTGGGCGTCGTTTGTGCCTCAATGATGCGTCAGGCCCGCCACTCCCCGCCTCGCTCTGTGCTCTTTCCGGCACGCTCGAAGCGTCCCCTGTGGAACGGAGATGACCTCGGGGCGCCGAACAACATGTTGGGCCTTGCCGGGCAGAAAGAAAGGGCTTATGGAGCGCGTGACTGGAACCGATTAAATGTTCGGCGCATCCAAAACTGTTTGAAGTGATTGAAGATGCTCATAGAGTGTCTTCCCACCCTCAGATGGGGGAGGAGGGGGAGGGGGGGTGGGGGGCAAGTAGGTCGTGGACCAGGTGGTGGTAGCGGCAGTGTCGTTATCTCTTTGAATCAAACTTGAATACGTGAATAATCACCTCTCTATCTGTAGTACCCGAACAATTCATTCCTTTGTCGAGATTGAGAAATGAAATCGATCAATGCAATTCGTACGTCTTAGGTTCGGAAAATCATAAGTGCATTAAACTGTAGCTATCAGTTAGTTGGTCGATTAACTATGATTGGAAAATGTCGTATTCGAAGCATCGACGCAGTACGCTGCATATTGCGGCTTGATGGCCAAATCTGATCTAACTTGCGTATACAGGCGGTACTCTGTGCAGTACTGCAGTGCATGGGTTTCTTGGCGGTCCGATAGCTAAACTAGACGTACGGCCCATTCCTATGTGGACCTAGCAGAATTTATTTGTGACAGCAGCGTACTGTACGACTTGAGACATAGAAAACCACTCTGGTACGGCAAATTATGACATTTAAAAGTTGTAGTACGTTGATCAACAATATTCTTATAAATACTTAGTTGTGATTTTTTTGTTATAAATAAATTATTTTTTTGGTATCTATATGCATATATTCGTTATAAAAGATAAAACACAATAACTTGTTAGATTTTATAATTTTTTATAAGAGCTAGCATCTGTAGACTCAATGCCATTCATGTTTTGACACTAAAAGGGTATCGTGTTTGCCGACATGGGGATTAACACTATTGTCACCGGCGGCGAACATTATTTTTTGAAACGGAATTAAGTATAATTTTTGGACAAGATAGTCATTACAAACACATCGATAAAAATGATTACTCTTGATCTTGTCAAAGATAACACAAGGTGGGGTGTGTTCGTTGTGAAAGACCCTAGCGTTCCGTTCGCTCCAAATTTTCCATGTGACAAGCAATGAGAGGGAGGCGTCGGCTTTACAGTTTGGTGTAGTGTCACTTGTTATTGGCATTTCGTTCGCTCCAAATTTTCGATGGACAAAATCACACATTTATGTATTATAAAGGGCCACCAAAAAATATAATTACACGCATAAAACACTATTACATCTCTCCTAGTAAAATTCTTGATCGAATCACGTGGATTCCGCTGTATTATCAAAATGAAAAACTCGAAAAGGTATTTTTCGGAGGAAGAATCTTAAGTTTCTCCTTCCACATCAAGTACATCGATAATTATTCTTAGAGGTAGATATTCTACCATGGATATTAAATTTCATCTCGATCGCCATCCGATGCTCCATTAAAACGATCATATATGGTGACCTTGGGGTTTCAAACAAGAGAATGAACGGTTGACGATGACAAGGGCCATCGAAGTAGCGATGCATTTAGTCATGTGGATTGCGTGGCAATTTCCCTTTCTTGTAAACCCCCATGCATGAACATCCAGTGATGCATGCATGCATGAATGATACATTTTGAGTTGAATCCACATAGGATGCCGCTAAGCTCAAGCAGTTAATTAGTAGCACATTTTTCCGGGGGCTCCTATTGATCGCCTTAAGCGGCGATCCCGATCGGTTCCGCTTAGAGAATCGGAGGTGCCGAACTAAGATGGGTTTGGCCCATTTTAGTTACGTACGCCCGGATGCTTATCTAGTTTCGTTGTAATCGGAGCTACTGCCCGCTGATATCTACCTAAGGTTTGGCTAATTTTTCTTTTTACTATATTTTACTTTCTTTTTCTTATATGGTTTGAATAAATGTTTATATTTGAAAACTGTTCAAATTCGAAAAACCTTTAGATCTAAAAAAATGTTCAAAGGGAAATTCATTCAGATCTTGAAATTGTTTCTATTAAAATTTGTTCGGATATAAAAAAAATTTATATAAAAATTTATATTTTGAAATAGTTCATATCTAAAATTTGTTTGGATTCAAAAAATGTTTAAATTTGAAATTTGTTCATATTGTCAAATTGTTCATATTTAAAATTTGTTCGGATCTTAAAAATGTTCAAAAAAATTGTACGTATTTTCGAATTAAAAAATAATTTTCAAAATCTGAGAAATTTCCATAAAAATGTTCGAAATAAAAATATATTCAAAATGTTCAAAATTATAATTTGTTCAAAATTGTAAATTGTTCAAATCTGAAAAAAGTTCAACCTTGAAAAAAGTTCAAAACTGAAAAATGTTCAAAATTAAAAAATGTTCAGGTTTTTTTTAAAAAATCAACAACTACAGACCAGCAGAAAAACCATAAAAAAAAAACCCAAGAAAACTGTGAGAACCGAAAAAAGCAAAAGAAAACTGAATAAAAACCACAAGCAATCCCCCTAACGGGCCCGGCCCAAACATGTAACACCCTGTGCGGCGCCCCAAATAGGGGCCGCAATGCGGAGAATAGGATTCGCGCATTTTCCTAGGGAACATGTTACATTTCGACTTGCTTGCAGGGCTGGCCCGGTACTGACAGCCAGGAGGCTGGGCCATCTTTAGTTCAATAACTTGACACATATTTGTTGGCTGAAATTTTATGTTCTTTCTTTGGGCCTTCTCTCCCAGGCTCGTCTAGTTTGCCAAAAGAGCCCGTTCCTGGTCGACAACTCGAGGGTTTCTTGCCGACGGCCAAGGGCCAACTGAAGCAGCTCCTCGCCCTTCCCTCTTTGCCCGACGAATTCTAATGGCTGAACTCGACTTTTGCGGCGGTGGCCGCCGCCAGGCGCCACCCCTGGTAAGTGAATTCCGCAAAGCCTTCTCAATTAACCCATTCATCTGTGAGAAGAACTCGCGATCTCTCTTGATTCGTTTCATACATCTTCACAAGGTTCAGTTTGCCAGACACGAACATTCGTCTCCCGCTACCCTTGATTCCTTACTTGTTTCTGTGTGCATCAGCAGAGGATGAGGAGGTCGATGCATGCCCTCTGCGATAGCATTGTGGAGGAGATCTTCCGCCGCCTGCCGGCCAAGTACCTCCACCGGGTCCGCGCAGTCTGCCGCCGCTACAACGACATCGTCCTCAGCCCGGGGTTCGTCGCGCGCTACTGGCAGTCGCATTCCCGGCACCTCTCCGGCGTATTTCTGCAGACCGAGCCGCTGGTTCGTCCCTGGGGACACTTTCCCGACTTCCTCGCCGGCTCCCCCCGCCCGTGCGCAACAGAGTCCATATTCTCTTCAGACCTCGGATTCTTGCCTCACTTCTTGCCCAAGTCTCAGTCGCAGGGTGAACCTGTGGACGACGCCGAGAAGATCTTCATCGTGCACTCGACGGCTGGCCTGGTACTGTGTTCCAGGGGCCGGATCAACGCAGTGCAGTACTACCTCTGCAACCCGGTGTCCTGGCAGTGGGTGCCTCTCCCGGAGCTGCCCCTTCCGTGGCGTCACAGCTCTCTGTATGGTCTCTTGTCGGTGACTGATAATGGAGACGGCATCATCAGGTGCTTCCAAGTTTTCCTCTTTAACCACCCCATGGATTGGAAGAAGACAGATGGTTGCCTGGATCTTAAGATTTTCTCTTCGGATACCGGCGAGTGGAGGGCAACGGCCATCCGATCCCCGGAGCTAGGTGTGGATCCATATCCACCTGTGTTTCTTGGCCAGAGTGGCACTGCATACTGCGCTGGAGGCTGTGTCAAGGACAAGGTCATTGCATACAACTGCGATCGCTACTCCATCCAGGCCCTTCAGTTGCCTGAAAGTGTTCCTGACGCTCCATACAACCCGAACCGGTGCATAGGAGAGCGCCATGGCAGGGGTCTTCGGTATGCACATTTTGACTACTCGGTTTTTAAGGTGTGGGATCAGCGGCGAGAAGGTAAAAATGACATGTGCTGGACCCTGGTTCATCAAGTTGGTGTCATGGAACTTGCACAACAGTACCTGCAAACGGCACCTCGTGCGGCTAGATTTGCTGAATCAACTATCCAGGGTTGCATCAACTCCAACTCGCTCTTCCGGGTACTTGGCTTTCATCCGACAGAAGATATAATCTACATGGATGTGGTTGATACTGTGGCCGCCTATTCCATGGAGCACAGAGTAATGAGGTACGAAAGCCCTCGCCGGTGCTATCGCATCGATATAGTCCCGTACGTGCATCCGTCTCACTCGGTGCAGATCCCCACGATAAAGAAGGCGCCACATGAGTAGAGGTACTCCCATGTTAATATGAGTTAAATCTTTACTTGTTTTTGTGCGCTTCCAATTAAGCAAGCCATCATGGTTATTTACTTATTTGTGTGAATGTTATGTTGTTTAGAATGGATATGGCAGATTAGGAGGCGCCACCTTGGGATCTATCTCTGATGTTTGTCTAAACTCAACCCCATCAATATGCATGGATGTTCTTTGGTGCATTTATTTTCCAAACTTTTCAAACTTATATCTTCCATAAGAACAAGTTTTTTCGTGTAATATGATTACCTTGGGCCGCGGTCGCACTTGTATCACAATATTGCTTAACTTGTTTTAAGAAGAAGAGGGCATACCCCCAGTTCCATTTCTGAAAACAGATCATCACAGAGTATTTGCTTAACTTGCTAACAATGGCTATGTCAGAGGTGCCAATTAGGGGTCTCTCTGATGTTTGTTTGAACTCCACCCCATCAATGTGGATGGATGCCATATCTTGCATAACTTAAGCAGATTGCCTCCTTTACACAATGTGGTATCACAAGATTGCCCATGATCTGTAGTGCAAATACTTCTCAATTTCAGAAGTGCGTGGGAGTAATTATTATGCCTTGCATCTGCAAAATACCTAAAAGGGGTATCAGTATCACATACGCATTGTCATTCATAATGGACTATGTGATCAAATGATCATTCAATTATCTCAACAGTGCGCCTGTTGAATGGACTATGTGATCAAATGACCAGTTTTATAGTTTTTTTTTTTAGGAAAGCACTATTTGTCATCACTGACAGAAGCCTCTCTCAGGAAATGCAACTTCCTCAAGATGTAGCCTTGCCTATCAACGTCTTGTGGCCCCTGTATGGGCTGGTGTCTGCTTGAAGTTAAAACTGAACACGCTATCCTGGCACTTGCATTGCATCCTATTAAATTCAGACAATTGCTAGCTTTTCTATCAATACACTTGCATTCCGGTACTTGATCTACAAAAATAAATTCAGACAACTGCTAGCTTTTCTACCAATGCTCTTGCATTCCAGTACTTGATCTACAGAAACACACTGAAATTTCTTATGGAAAAATGTTGTGCAGTTATTTTAAAGTTTAGACTATGGAGCCAGGATCAGGCTGGAGAACATGACTGTAGAGTTGGACATTCCAGCCGTGCCCCCTATATGAAGCTTTAAAAAATTAAAATTTTGAGCAACTAAGATAAAAGAGGCACAAATTTAAACATAAACGATGAAATTCGTCGTTCGGTGGCACATTCTTTGGCAGCGGGCTATTGCCCTCTTACCGGGCGAGTTTCATCTCCCAGCGTTGGCGGAAGAAGGAATTCCACATCATGTGGTTGTACGTCCAGATCCCAACCGGTATCTGCACATTGCTGTGGTGTGAGCTGGCCGTAGTAGTGCTGGTGGATGGCCGCCTCCCTTGCCACTACACGCGGCTCCGGAGGGAGAGGGATGCTGTAATGTCCCAGGTTTAGAGACGATCGAGGGGTAGATTTTAGAAAGGGATGTGCATTGCATTGTAATTTACGGGGAAATTTCGCGCTTTTAAACAAAAATTGCATCGAAGGGGGACAAGTTTCTCTCTCGACACCTTACAGGGTTAGGGTTTCGAGAGTGCGACAAACTTGCTCTCATTCAACTACACTAGGGTTTTGGAGAAGAGAGAAGGGATGTTGCATCACAAACTTAAGTTGCATGATTGAATTCAAAATTAAGTTGCATGATTGAATTCAAACCTAAAGTTGAATTTGAATTTCAAATTCAAACATCAAATTGTTATCTCATAATTCAAACTTGAGATAATTCAATAAACAATTATAAGTAATTAGGAATATAAATGGTAAAACAACTATATAAAGCTCATTAAGGAAAATTGGAGCTTTATTGATAATCACACACATAATACATTGTCTTTACAATATTCAGAATTGAAATATTGAATTACAACACATTACAAGAATTGAAGAAATAGAAAAAGTAAAAGGAAAATTACAAGTTATCTAAAATATCCTAAATACTACAAGAACATCTTCACTTGATCTTGGACTTGAAGATCTTCTGGATCATCTTGATCAATTCTTGATCCCTGCACACAAACACAAAGTAAATAAAACAAGTGTTATGCCAAGTGGCATAGCCACTTGGCAGGTTAGCAAAGAAATGGAAAAAGGAGGATATGCACAGGGATCAGTCGAGCTGATCCTTCTCAAGACCAAGTGCACAGCACTTGCACACACACACACACAGGCAGCACACAAGGCTTTGTGCATGCACAACAGCACACACAAGCCTCGGGGAGTCACCAAAATGGTGCCAGGCTCAGCTGTCGACCGCAGAGAGCAAGGGAGAAGCATATATAACCTTTTTGAGCCAAACCCTAGCCGTTCACCGGCAGCAACTCCACAAGGGTAAGCACACCAAGAACAAGCAAGAACAGGTGAACAGCTAGAGCTGTTTCACCTATCCCATAATCACCAGAATCAAAGCAAGCACCAGAAGATTGCAAGGAGGAGCAGGGCAAGCAAACCAAAATCACCAGAAGAAATCCTCTACACCAACAACTCATCCTAGGAGCTGGAGTGAGGTATACCACACAAAAGCCTGAGCAAGATCATGTCTTGCTCATAAATAGGCATGTGCATCAATCACACACAAACAAAAGGGTGTGATCACCCTGTGTGCATCATCATTTGGTGATCAAACCATTTGATGCTGGCAAAAAGGGAATTAAACCAGAAGAAATCATCCCAGGGAAGCAATGGTCAAACCCATTGTGTTAACACTGAGGTAAACCAAAGAATCCAGCAAGGGAAAGATTCACATCCAGACCTACCCAACTCACCTAGCACTACATGGTTTGCTAACCATCAGACAAATAGGCAATTTGTGCCTATTCTAGTTTGTCAACAGCAAAGAGCACTAGAAATCCAACAAGGATTGCCCAGTGATGCATCCACAAAGCCACAACAAGCCACGAGAGGGGGAGCTACCCATGACAAGCATCAAAGAGCTGCCGTGGCCACCTCAACCCATAACCAACACTTTAAGCCACCACATCATCACCCGAAGAGGGTTCAACGATAGGCTGTGGTACCCAACCAGTGGTTGGTATCCAGCTAGCCCTAACAAATTCATTGAAATGATCATCACTGAATCACAGTTCACATCATTTATCCATTCAACAAAGCAAACTAACACAGATAAATGAATTACACAAGCAAATGATGCAATAGAATCTTGCTGGTGATCCAATGGATCACTGCAAGTATCAACAGGTGCTTGAGCAAGTACAATCACACCAGGCCAAGTCTGTGTGATACACACACAGCATAGAGTAAGCAACAGTGAGGCACTGACACCAAAGAGCAGCTTTTACAAGCAACTGGTGATCATATGAACACCAGAAGCTTGCTAGAGCATGCTACTGCATGCTAGAACTCATTCTAAGCATTAACACATGGACAGATAATTAAATTAATCATATAACTGAACAATTGCTTCACAGATAAGGGCATCAGGCAGCACAATTGTATCCAAAAGCACTTCATCAAAGAAAGGGGCAGTTAAATTAACAACTAGGCTCAAATGAGAATGTCCATGAATTAAAGCACATATAAAATCTCA
This sequence comes from Lolium rigidum, assembly GCF_022539505.1. Taxonomy (NCBI): domain Eukaryota; kingdom Viridiplantae; phylum Streptophyta; class Magnoliopsida; order Poales; family Poaceae; genus Lolium; species Lolium rigidum. Next base: position 272,180,500 of record NC_061510.1, on the reverse strand, counting down.
TCAGGAGCACTGGCACTTGCCAAAGGCAAGGATCATCACAGCATGATCAAGTCAGGGGCAAGTAATGGCATGTACAGGAGAGGCATAGTACACCAAGCAACAACAGGAGCCACTAAATTACACAGAGCACCACAACATGATCATGAGCAAGAGCTCATGAATTGCAACAGCAATTGATAAAGAAGAACAGCACAGCGCAGAAGCTAGGAATAATGGCAGCAGCATACACAGAGCAGAATCGCAGCAGCAGCACAGCAACACAGCACATCAGCATAGGCGCAGGCTAGCAAGGCGCAACAGCAGCGCATCAGCACGGCAAGCTTCTCTACAGGGAGAGCAGGCCGGTGGCGGAGCTAGTCGAACAGAAACATAAGGAGAGAGAGGAGGAGGCGGTAAGAACTTACAAGCCAGGCGAAGCAGAGACGCGCAACCGTGGCGGCACGGCGGCACACGCCGGGCTAGCGGCGGCGCCAGGCCAAGCCAGGCCAGTCCATCACCCCGCCGCAACGACTGCTTCATCACGGCGGCGTCACGGCGCCAGGGACGCCGGTGAATGGCGGATCTCCACGAATCCAGGCGATGGAGGCGCAGTAGGATTGGGGGCGAGCAGGAACGGCGGCGAACGCCAAATCGACGCGGACCCAGAGATGCGCCGTCGAGCGGAGGCTCGATTGACACCGATCTCGCCGACAGGAAGGGCCGGTGGCGGTCGGATTAGGGGCGGCGGCGGCGAGGCGACCGCAGCATCGCGAGAGGACGAGGGGGATTAGGGTTCTACGCGGGGCAGAAAGGGGCGAGTGGGCCGACCGAGCCCAAGTGTGGCTCTGGTTAGGGTTAACCCCACTGGGCCACCCTGACAGGTGGGCCCAGGGGTAAATGTGTCATTTCACATTTTAAAATAAACAAGAAACTTTGAAATTGAATAGAAAATGATTCAAAGCTTTAAAAAAATAATTAAAAATATGAAAATAGATCAGCATAGAATTCTCTATCATAATAAAATACAAAAGAGAATTTTTGAAGACAATTAAGAATAAGTCTTCATTTGATGACTTAAATAATCATTTAAATCACACATAAAATTTTCAATAATAAAAATAAGTCCATTAATGCATTTGAACTTCAAAAACACCTTGACAACATTTCAAGGTTGTATTTACACTAAATATAGTATCTCCAAATTATTCTTAGTAATAACCTCTTACATGAAATAATAATGACATCGGAAGGGGGGAAACAAACCCTAAAACTGGAACCATGCATAATTGCTTCTTTAACCATTGCCCTTATCGGACAATGATGCTATTTTTCAGAACCGGAGGACAAGGGTCAGTCCACACCATCCAACCGCAAAACTTTGCGGTGTTCAGTGCAAGTTCATCACTTGCTCATGTCATTTGAGTATCTTTATCAAATTACTTGCAAAGTACTATGGTTATCACTATTGCATAAAAACCAAAACCACTACTTTCATAACTATGAATATGACTATGTGGTGGGCAATGGAACCATGGATTGTGTTGATATGGTGGAGGTTCCATTGCAAGGATTAATATCCATCTAGGATTAAACAACAAATGTCGCCGAGTGATTCTTGTGCCGTAATACCCGTGTTAACCATAAGATCCGGAGTGGAACGGAGTAGTCAAAAGTGTTTCCACCTCTCGCTCATCAACGGATGCGCTTACCGTAGCGAGCTTGTGTCTTGCGGAGCAACTTGAGGGTGGGGAGCCCCTTCTAATTCCCCACGGTATAGCTGTTGCTTACCGTAGCGGTTGCTGCTTGCGGAACAACTTGAGGGTGGGGATCCCCTTCTAATTCCCCACGGGAATGTGGTCTATGATGGGTTGCAGCTACCGGCGAAGGAGTTTGGTTAACGAGTCCCGAACAGTTGTCGTGGTCGGGGTCCATCCTTAATTGGTGTAAGAGGACCGACGAGGACCCAGGGTCGGGGTATGCAACAAAGGGTGGGTGTTCGAGGTAGCGGAGGAACATGATTGGCTAGACCTTATACCAGGCCTCACACCGAAGGAAGTGTGGACAGGAAAGCTGCCCGGTTGGCACCTAGGTTAAGATCTCTTATGGGTAAAGCAACACACCTCTGCAGAGTGTAAAGAACTCGTGACTCCGTCACTCCCCGTTCCGGGATAAGGAACTGCGAACACGGCCGGAAAGGAGCTCCATGAAGTTCTAGTAAACCGGTGAAGGCTGACGGACATAGCTCTTTTGAATAAAATCAATCTCTTGAAGAAATGTTTACCAAAACTTGCATTGGTATTAGACTTTCTGGTCTAATATCGTAGCTAGTGCATTAAACACCTCTTATCTATAATGAACTTGTTGAGTACGCTCGTACTCATACCACTCTTAAATCCCATGCTTAGATTGTCCGAATCGTCCGGAGGAGGACTACGACAACAATGAAGGAGCCGAGATCATCGGCTATGAAGAACCGGACCTCTCTCGGAGGTATTGAGGGCGTAGACTACCTCATCGTCTATGGAACCGGGGAGGTTTCCGGAGGAGATCAAGCCTAGAGACATCCAGTAGTAGTAGTAACCGAGCAGCCCGAACTCTTAGTATTTAGCTGCTCGAGGCAATAAATGTATAATTTAATGAGACTTTTATATTGTAAGCTAAGTTGGGTTCACCTCGAACCCAGGAGTATTCCTCTTAGGACTCAAGAGGAGCTCCAAGACAATATATGTATGATGCTTGTAATAATAAGTGAATGAGTTATGGACCCTGCTATGTTCTGTTGTACTACTCTGAGGGATGTAATATTTGCGGAATGGTACTTCGTGAATGTTATATCAACGACTGGCATACTACAACATGCAGTGGTATGCAGGGTCACCACGGATGCCTCCGGCTCTGAGCATCCACTTGCAAGGCGACCACATGTTCAGCGAGGCCATGTACCCTGCCTCGTAGAGGGCACGATGCTCGTAATCGTGGAGGGTGCGGAGGCCAAAGTCGTTCGCCACCGCTGGGTCGCCATCGTAGCGCTCCACCCTAGGCTTGTTCGGTGCATCGATGGCTATAGGGGAGACGAGGAGGTGCGAGGCGGAATGTGGGGGAGCGGCAAGCAAAGTGTGAGCGACGAGCGGGCGGCTAGGTGGAAAAGGGAGGGGAACATGTAAGAAATCTTGACGGGAACTCTTGGAAAGGCGCGGGATCGGGAAATTGCGCACCCACGTACAATCGATTGGACGCGTTGCTCGTTCGACTACCAACACCCGAAAAGCTGTCATGCGCCATTAACTCGGCAGGAGACGGTGCGTAGACGATGACCCAATGGCTCAGTTCTAGGTGGGGCCATCGGCTAGATACGAATCCTCCCGTCCATCATAGCCCCCCCACCCCCGTTTGCCCCACTCCCCGCGTCGGATGAGAAAATAGGCCGCACCGTCGAAAAATGGGCTATGGGGTGGACGAGAATTTTGTATCTGACATCGAAGGTGAGTGGAGGTGCTCTTACTACATCCATAATAATCGATGTCAAGTGAACTATCCTATCCGGTTACCTACCTAGGTAGGGTGGTCCTATACAACACTCGACGTGTTTGCCAGGGCACCAACATTTGAAGAGAACACTGATTGGGCGACCTACCAAGCCCCTATGTCTTCATCTCTACCTCATGATTCCACCTCCCGCTTCTCGTCATTGATCCTTCCCGCCGTCATCGTCGGGGGTCGTCAACCACAACCCCCCTAGCCCTCCGCACCCGACACCTTTCCCGTGATGCTTGGCCGCCCGCCTCGCTCGAGTCGCCTTCACCGGTCCACTGCCGCTCATGGCTTCTTTCTAAATCTCACCCACCCACATTCTTCTTTGGTGTCGGCCACCCCACCCGCGCTGCACCCTGGACCCTAAGTTTTCTTCCTCATACGGACACGTGCATCTTCGGCGAGCTGCCTCATCACTGGCTATGCTTGATGTCCTTCCTAGCCTCACTGGCAACATCGCAACCAACAACGCCATGACAGTCAGTGGTAAGGTCGGCTTTCGCCTTTTTCCCTCTCTATTGGATGTCGGGCCTCTTCTTCAATCACCCTCTACACCTATGGTCACTATCCTCGCTAACAATGTAGGCCCATGCGCTCCAGAGGGTATGTGTTGCGGCGTCCTTTGGTGCTAAATAGGGTTTGCTCTAGCAAGTGTCACCGCGCTTTAATTAGGTTACCAGGCCAAAGGAACTGAGACAGTGCATGCTGTTGTTCTTGAGTCGTGAGCCCGTTACTTATTGTGAATATTTTGGCAGAGACCTTCAACGCAACTCGACATCATGGTTTGTTATTTGTGGGACGAATCTTCTTTTTTTTCCTCAGGCATGAAAAACCAATTTATCGCCTAGATGCGGGGCGGATTAATGCCCGCCCACGTGCGGGAGCCAGCATGTCGGGGCCCATCTGGTTCTGTTTTTTCCTTTTTTTTTCTTTGGTTTGGTTGGTTTTCTGTTGGTTTTCGTTTTTATTTTTTGTTTCTTATTTTTCTATCGTTTTTTTCCAGTTTCTATTTTTCCTATTTTTCCTTTTTTCTGTTTCTATTTTTGAACATATTTTTCTAAATCGAGCAAATTTTTAATTGGAGCAGTTTCAAATTCGAGCAATTATCAAATTCGACCAATTTTAAATTTGAGCAGATTTCAAATTTAAACGTTTTTCAAAATCTGAACTTTTTTAAATATGAACGTATTAAAATATTTAAAATTAATAGAAAAAACTGCAGATACCCTCTGCGGGTGGCTGGGCCGGCCCAATAGGAGGGAGCCAGGAGGAGCCGCTGCCCAGGGCAGAGGACCATCCGGTTAGCCAAGAAAAGGCGGCCCGCCCTTAGATGCAGCTCGAGGGTTTCTTCCCTAATGCGCCGGGGAGTGCTGTACACTGACCTGATCGGTGTGTACGGGCCACCGCACACCCCACCGACCAGGCCGGTTGGTTGGGCCGCGACCCATTAGTAGTAGGTACGTTTTTTTTTCTTTTTTTTTACTGTTTCTTTTTTGTAAATATTTTTCTTTTTTAATATCTAACTTTTTAAAAATATATTTTGGAGAACAGAATTTCAAAAATGTTCAAAATTTTAAAAATGTTCAGATTTTGATTTATTTTTGTTCGAAATTTGAACATTTTCGGATATGGATATAATTTAAATTTGAAAAAAATTAAAAAATTTTAATTTTTTTTTCCAAAAATTAACATTCTTAGTTATGAACATTTTTCGAATTTGAACATTTTTCCAAATTCGAACGCTTTATATATTTGAACGGATTTCAAATTTGAACGCTTTATAATTTGAACATTTTTTGTATTTGAACATTTTTCATATTTGAACGGATTTCAAATTTGAACATTTTTTGTATTTGAACATTTTATAAATTTGAACGGATTTCAAATTTGAACATTTTTTGTATTTAAACTGTTTAAAAATTTGAACGTTTTTAAAATTTGAACATTTTTTAAATTTGAACATTTTTTAAATTTTGAACAATTTTCAATTTTGATTTTTTTCTAAATTTGAAATATTTTCAAATTTGAACAAAAATAAAAATAAACAAAAAAGAAGCAAAACAAAAAAAGAAACAAAAAGGAACAGAAAATAAAAAAGGAAAAGGAAAGAAAAGAAAAGAAAAAGAAAAGAAAGAAAAAGAAACAGGAAACAGAAAAAAGAGGCGAACTGGGCCGACCAGGCCGGCCCATACCTCGCGCGGGGGGTGTGCGACGCACGGTAGCGGCCGACCTGGTCGGTGTATAGAATTTGCCTAATGCGACTTGTTTTTTTTCTTTGGTTTTTTCTGGTTTGGGTGGTTTTCTGTCGGTTTTCATTTTTATTTTTTGTTTCTTATTTTTCTATCGTTTTTTCCAGTTTCTATTTTTCCTTTTTCTGCTTTTTTCTATTTGTTTTTTAACATATTTTTCTAATTCGAGCAAATTTTTAATTGGAGCAGTTTCAAATTCGAGCAATTATCATATTCGACCAATTTTAAATTTGAGCAGATTTCAAATTTAGACGTTTTTCAAAATCTGAACTTTTTTAAATATGAACGTATTAAAAAAATTTAAAATTAATAGAAAAAACTGCAGATACCCTCTGCGGGCGGCTGGGCCGGCCCAATAGGAGTGAGCCAGGAGGAGGTGCTGCCCTAGCAAGATTTTGCCAAGAAAAGGCGGCCCGCACTTAGATGCAGCTCGAGGGTTTCTTCCCTAGTCCTGTAAAAAAAAAAAGAGGGTTTCTTCCCTAATGCGCCGGCCCTGATTGAACTCGATTTTGTTGTGGTCGCCGCCACCCCTTGTAAGTGAACTCCGCGACGCTTTCTCAAATTCGTGCGAAGAATTCGCGACCTCTCTCGATTCGATTCGTACATCACGCAAGATTCAGTTTTGCCAGGCACGCAATTCGTTTCCTGCAACCATTGATTCGTTGCTTGTTTCTGTGTGCATCGGCAGAAGAAATCAATGGATCTCCTTTGCGACAACATCGTGGAGGAGATCCTCCGCCGCCTGCCGGCCAAGTACCTCCACCGCGTCCGCGCCGTCTCCCACCGCTACAACGACCTCGTCATGAGCCCGGGGTTCGTCGCGCACTACTGGCGGTCGCATGCGCCGCACCTCTGCGGCGTCTTTCTCCAGACCGAGAGGCTGATTCGTCCATGGGGACACTCTCCTGATTTCCTCGCCGGCTCGCCCCGCCCGTCGGCAACGGAGTCCATGTTCGCATCAGACCTCGGATTCTTGCCTCACTTGCCCGAGTCTGAGTTGCAGGTTGAAACTATGGGCGACGCCAAGAAGATCCTCATCGTGCACTCCACGGCTGGCCTGCTGCTGTGCTCTAGGGGCCGCAACAATGTAGTGCAATACTACGTCTGCAACCCGGTCTCTTGGCAGTGGGTATCTCTCCCGGAGCTGCCGTGGTCTCACTATCGTCAGTATGGCATCTTGTCGGTGACTGATAATGGAGACGGCATCATCAGGTGCTTTCAAGTTTTCCTATTTAACCACCCTATGGATTGGCATAAGACAGGTGGAGGCCTGGATCTTAAGGTGTTCTCTTCAGTCACCGGCCAGTGGAGGGCAACGGCCATGCGGTCTTCGCATCTGAATGATCATGGACATTCACCACTGTTTCTTGGCCAGAGTGGCACTGCATACTATACCACCCACGGTGCCAAGGACTTGGTCATGGCATACAACTGCGCTCACGGCTCTATCCAGATCATTCCATCGCCTGACAGTGTTCCTGAGAGGCCGCGCAACCGGTGTATAGGGGAGCGCCAGGGTGGGAGTCTTCGGCATGCACATATTGACTCCTCTGTTTTTGAGGTGTGGGATCTGCGGCAAGAAAGTGAAAATGGCTGGACGCTGGTTCACCAAGTTAGTGTCATGGAACTAGCTCAACGGAACCTGGAAGAAGCAACTTATTCGGCAAAATGTGAACGATCAACTGTCCAGGGCCTCATCAATTCCGATTCGCTCTTCCCGTTGCTTGGTTTCCACCCGACAGAAGATATAATCTACATGGACGTGGGCCATTACGTTGCCGCCTATTCCATGGAGCAGGGCACAATGAGGTATGAAAGCCCTCGCCAGTGCTTTCACAATGATTTATTCTCGTATGGGCATCCCGCTCACCCGGTAGTGATCCCGACGATAAAGGAGGCACCAGTACTTGTGTAGAAGCACTCCCGTGTTAATCTGAGTTGAACATTTACTAGTTTTTGTGCTCCCATGCTCTGCTATCGTTATTTTTGTGGATCTTGCTTAAGTTTTTTACAGTGAGTGACAGAATTGGCATGTGCCACTTCAAGGTCTCTATCTGATGTTTGTCTGAACTCAGCCCAATCAATATGCATCCACACTGTTGTTTGACGAAATTTCTACGGTGCAAATACTTTTTTCCTGGCAACTACCGTGCAAATACTTGAAATACACATCTTGCATAAGAACTTGTTTTTCGTATGACTAGATTACCCAAGGTTCTGGTCACACTTATTCCCTATTATCAAAGTGTAATGGAATAATTATTGCGACTTGCATCTTGTAATTACATGAACTGCTGAAAAAAATATTATTTTACCTTAGCCACTCTTGTTGGAGTACCTCCAGTTTACGGCTTTATGCTGCTTTTGGAAAGGACTTATATGTCTATGATGCCAGAAGATTCTCTAAGGCAATTTCACTTTCAGAAAATGTACATGCATTTCCATTCTGCTTGCATGCATGCTGCTGTATCAAACTATCAATGTTCTTCTAGTCCCTTGTTTTTGTGTATGTGTTGGCCTCTACTTAAAGTCGAAACTTATGGTGCTATCCTGGCACATGTGGTTTCTGATGCTATTAAATTCAGATAAGCTTTTCTAACAGTACTCTTGAATCTCAGTACTTGTTCTACAAAAAACACACTGAAATTTCTTGTGGAAATAAGGTGTGAAATTATTTTTAGAGTCTAGAATATGGTGCCAGAACCAAGATGGATGACATGACTGGACATTAGGAACAATGTATTTTGTTTGCCACAAGATTTCCCAGGTTGGGGCACATCTTTTATTTAAAATGTCTAAACGGAGTATTCGTATACATTCTCATTCATAAAAGCATTCTGTGGGCTATTATGTAATCATCCAATTTTCTCAACAGTGTGCTTGTCGAATGAATTTTGTTACCTTCTGTTAGGTAGGTTTTCTACCACCTGTTTATGGGGCTGTAGGAAAGCACTTTCTGATGTTAAAATCAGGACAATTTGCTAGCATTTCCTTCAGATGTTATTTAACAATATATACTCTTGCAGCTGAGTACTTGTTCTAGAAAAGGCACACTGAATTTTTTTACAGAAAAAATATGTGAAATTATTCATGGAGGGCATGACTGTATATGATGGAAAGAACCCCCAGTAGCATTTTATAGCAGAGTGTAGAATATGGATCTGGAGCTCAGCCAAGCAAGCCGCAAGGCATTGAGCGATTTACCTGTTGGCTGTTGTTCAAGATACACTTTCATACAGACAATATTTTCCAGCTGGCAGGGTTAATTTACTCGGTAGTGCAGCTTCTGCTTGGCAGGGTTGTTTTGCAGGCTGGCATTGGAATGGTTTTAAGAGTTTTTTTCCGGGTCACCCCGAGATCCCCCAAAATGCCCACTAGCCTGTAAATGGACTCTGCCCCCGCGTTTTGGACATTCTAGCCTCGACGCGTCCGAAGGTTTTGAGGGATTTGGATGAGGGGTATTTGCTCAATCCCTGCGGGGAAGATATCATCTACATGGACGGGGGTCATTACCGTTGCCGCCTATTCCATTGAGCGGGGCACAATGAGTTATGTAAGCCCTTGCCAGTGCTTTCGCAATGATTTATTCTCGTATGGGCATCCCTAAGATAAAGGAGGCACCAGTACTTGTGTAGAAGCAGCCCCGTGTTAATCTGAGTTGGATGTTTACTTGTTTTCGTGCTCCCATGCTGTGCCATTTTCGTTATTTAACTATTTGTGTGAATATTAAGTTGTTTACATTGGCTATGTCAGATTGGCAGGTGCCACTTTGTGGTTTCTCTCTGACGTTTGTCTGAACTCAACCCCATAAATATGCATGAATGTGCATACTATTGTTTAATGAAGGTTCTATGGTGCAATTTTGTTTGGAAACTGCAGTGCATATATACTTGGAAGTCATATCTGAATGTGTTCTTTGGCATAATAGTATTATTACCCAGGGTTCCGGTCGCACTGTCTTCTACTATATAAAACCAGAAGTGCAGGGGAATAATTATTATGACTTTTATCTTGGAGTTTACCAAAAAAAAAAGGGAAAGCATGAATGGAGCAGGTGCGCTCCACGCACTTCTCACTTTTTGTCCTTTTCTTTTTTGTACAACCTACCAATCCTTTCAGTCCCAAACAAGTTGAGATAGGCTAGAATTGAAATCCATAAGATATCGAAGCCAAGTCATGGTTCCGAAACATGTATAGCTAACTTCCACGCACCCCCGTCTATGGCTAAATTTTTGTCGATATTCCAAACCTTCATGTCTCTCTTAACGGACTTCTGCCATGTCAAGTTTGGTCTACCACGACTCCTCTTAACATTCTCAGCACGCTTTATCCGTCCTCTATGTACCGGTGCTTCCGGGGGCTTCCGTTGGATATGTCCAAACCATCTGAGACGATGTTGGACCAGCTTCTCTTCAATCGGTGCTACCCCAACTCTCTCTTGTATAACATCATTCCGTACCCGATCCTTTCTTGTGTGGCCACATATCCATCTCAACATGTGCATCTCTGCTACACTTAATTGTTGGATATGTCGTCTCTTCGTTGGCCAACACTCTGCGCCATACAACATCGCAGGTCGGATAGTTGTCCTATAAAACCTGCCTTTTAGCTTTTGTGGCACTCTCTTGTCATAGAGTACGCCAGAAGCTTGGCGCCACTTCATCCCACCAGCCTTGATTCGGTGGCCCACATCTTCATCGATATCGCCATCCTTCTGCAACATGGACCCCAAATATCGAAAAGTGTCTCTCCAGTACCACCTGCCCATCAAGGCTAACCTCTCCCTCCTCGTGCCTAGTAGAACTATTGCACCTCATGTATTCAGTTTTAGTTCTACTAAGCCTAAAACCTTTCGATTCTAGAGTTTGCCTCCACAACTCTAACTTTCTATTAACTCCCGTTCGGCTATCATCGACTAGCACCACATCATCCGCAAAGAGCATACACCATGGGATATCTCCTTGTATATCCCTTGTGACCTCATCCATCACCAAATCAAAAAGATAAGGGCTCAAAGCTCACCCTTGGTGCAGCCCTATTCTAATTGGAAAGTCATCAGTGTCGACATCACTTGTTCGAACACTTGTCACATCATTATCATACATATCCTTGATGAGGGTAATGTACTTTATTGGGACTTTGTGTTTCTCCAAGGCCCACCACATGACATTCCGATGTATCTTATCATAGGCCTTCTCCAAATTAATGAACACCATATGAAGGTCCTTCTTTTGCTCCCTGTATCTCTCCATCAACTGTCGTACCAAGAAGATGGCTTCCATGGTAGACCTCCCAGGCATGAAACCAAATTGGTTTTTGGTCACGCTTGTTAACCTTCTTAAGCGGTGCTCAATGACTCTCTCCCATAGCTTCATAGTATGGCTCATCAGCTTGATTCCACGGTAATTAGTACAACTTTGAAAATCCCCCTTGTTCTTGAAGATTGGTACTAAAATACTCCGCCTCTATTTTTCGGGCATCTTGTTTGACCAAAAAATGAGGTTGAAAAGCTTAGTTAGGCATACTATCGCTATGTAGGATAACGTTGCATAGAAAACAAAAATTTTCCTACCGCGAACACGCAATCCAAGCCAAGATGCAATCTAGAAGACGGTAGCAACGAGGGGTATCGAGTCTCACCCTTGAAGAGATTCCAAAGCCTACAAGATGAGGCTCTTGTTGCTGCGGTAGACGTTCACTTGCCGCTTGCAAAAGCGCGTAGAAGATCTTGATCACGATCGGTTCCGGCGCCACGAACGGGCAGCACCTCCGTACTCGGTCACACGTTCGGTTGTTGATGAAGACGACGTCCACCTCCCCGTTCCGGCGGGCAGCGGAAGTAGTAGCTCCTCTTGAATCCGACAGACGACGACGGCGTGGTGTCGGTGGTGGTGGAGAAGTCCGGCGGAGCTTCGCTAAGCGTGCGGGAAGTGGAGGAGCGGGGCGGCTAGGGTTTGGGAGAGGGGGGCGCCGGCCACTATAGGGGTGCGGCCACCTTGGTGGTGTTTGAGGTGGCCG
>NC_061510.1:272156852-272168623 GCF_022539505.1 Lolium rigidum | reverse complement strand
AATGTTATTAAAGTAGTTTTATTCCTCCCGCACGTGTGCAAAGGTGACAGTGTGTGCACCGTGTTAGTACTTGGTTTATGCTATGATCATGATCTCTTGTAGATTGCGAAGTTAACTATTGCTATGATAATATTGATGTGATCTATTCCTCCTACATATGCATGAAGGTGACAAGTAGTGCATGCTATGCTAGTACTTGGTTTAGTCTTTTGATCTATCTTACACTAAAGGTTACTAAAATATGAGCATTATTGTGGAGCTTGTTAACTCCGGCATTGAGGGTTCGTGTAATCCTACGCAATGTGTTCATCATCCAACAAAAGTGTAGAGTATGCATTTATCTATTCTGTTATGTGATCAATGTTGAGAGTGTCCACTAGTGAAAGTGTAATCCCTAGGCCTTGTTCCTAAATACTGCTATCGCTGCTTGTTTACTGTTTTACTGCATTACTACCGCTCGCGTTACTACCGCTTGTTTACTCGTCCCGGGCAAAGCACTTTTCCGGTGCCGTTGCTACTACTTATTCATACCACCTGTATTTCACTATCTCTTCGCCGAACTAGTGCACCTATTAGGTGTGTTGGGGACACAAGAGACTTCTTGCTTTGTGGTTGCAGGGTTGCATGAGAGGGATATCTTTGACCTCTTCCTCCCTGAGTTCGATAAACCTTGGGTGATCCACTTAAGGGAAAACTTGCTGCTGTTCTACAAACCTCTGCTCTTGGAGGCCCAACACTGTCTACAAGAAAGGAGGGGGAACGTAGACATCACCCATCATCTTCTCCAAAGCAAAAAACCCTCTCCCTCTCCCTCTCCTCTGCCGGCGAGATGGAAAAGGAGAATGCCAATCCCATCATCCACGGCGCCGTCGGCTCCAAGCGCGACGCCTCCCTCTTCGACGCCGTCCCCTCAATGGACGTCGCCGCCGTCCCCTCAACGGACGTCGCCGCCGCCTCCGCCGGTGCATCGGAGGCTGCTGCCGCCGGTCGCGGTCAGATCCCGCCGGGATGGGACCCCTACGAGCCGGTGCCGTACGTGCCGCCCCCGAACCGCTACGACACCTCCATAGAGGACCCATGGAACGAGGTAACTACGGTTTGCTTCCTTTTTTGTTCCCCATTCCTTTTTGAACCCTATTTGTGCTGGTGTAGATGGATCCGTGGATGGATGAGTATTGGGCTAATATTTGCGCCGATTTTATTCCATTTTGCTTTGATCCCTCCTTGATTTCGTTTAAGATTTGGGGTTCGGCCGTTCGGTTAATTTATGCAAGTAATAATGGGATCTCAATCAGTTAATTTATGCAAGTAATCATAGGATCTCAATCAGTTATTTTATGCACGAATCAAAAGATATCAACCGTTTAATTTTGCAATAATCTGGAATGTGTTCAAGTTCAGATCTGGAATCTGTTTCTTTGCCTATGATGAATCGGTGGGCACAGATTTTTACAGGGAGGGTTCAGCGAACCATTTCTGTGTACAAATCTGTTGTGCATGAGCTTTGGTTCGCTTACACCGTCCTTGTAGACATATAATCGTGTCCACTCTAACTGAGGCTGCCTCTATTTTTCCTAACTTTGTTATCATGCACGTTTGCAACTCATTCACTAATAAATTCCCGTTTGATATGGATCAGCTGTCTGGCAGCGACATCGGCAGCGACGACGAGCACCATGACGTCAAGACACGCCAGGTGCTGCGGAGGCTGCAGGTCGGCCAGTACGTCTCCTACCTCGACGTTGCCAAGGGTGCTACAGGTGCCCCTTCTGCACTAGGAGGCTCGGCGGCACTGACTTCAACCGCGTCCTCACGCATGCCGAGAACATCGGCCACACCAACCCCAAGGTCGGCGCGTCGGTGAACCCCAACTCCTTCCACGCCAAGCACTTGGCGCTCGGCATGCACCTCCGCGAGCATCCAGCGGGTGGAGATCTCCGGCGGGCGCATGCCTCCGCTCAAGCCCAAGGCTCCCAAGGGGAGCAACAAGTGGAGGCAGAGGCAGATGGGGTAGGCGGAGTCCCTGGACGTGTGCTGCCGCTCGCCTCCTCCATTTTGTTGTTGGGATCCCTTTGTTGTTAGCTAGGGATCCCTCGTTGTTATGTTGTTAGTATGATGGTGTTGTACTCGCCGTGAAGAACCTCGAACCCTACTATGTTTGGTCGCTGAATGCAGCTTATTATCTATATTATCTATCCCTATTCTACTATATGACCTTGTGAATTTATCGTACATTCCCCGTAGATTTGCTTCAAGATTTAACTACATACATATGGACCGAGATGGAGTACTAGATTGGGCTCCCTACTAGATTTGTCGCCATATTGGGCAAACAACGAGGGCCAAAAGGCACAAATAATAATTGAAGAAAGACAGAAATGCAAGCTTCTCTAGATTTGATACTAATTAGGTGAAAAAGGCAGAGAGAAGGAGTGCGTAAAAGGTACTCTTAAAAGGGAAATGCCAATGGCCGAGAGAGACAAAACCCAGCTCCTCGCTCACGTGCAACCAAACGCTATCTCGTCCCCGTCCCACGCGGTCCCTTTCTACCAGCCCCACGCGACGCGGGCCCACACGACGCGGCCCCACACGTCGGCACGGAGCGGTCAACCTAACGGGAATCCTGCCGTCTGAGCTGCCTTCTGCGGGTTTCAAACAAGCACTTGGGGAAAACTGAGGAAAAACTAAGGAGCTGGGGAAAACTGAGCACAACTAAGGAACCGAGGGCACGAAAATAGAAATCCCATAAAAATAAGGATGTCACAAGGAAAAGGGTTGGTAAAAAATTGAGTTACCTGTTGATGAAAAGTGAATAGGTGGATTGATAAATAGGTTCCCTTGTTCCCTTAAAAAACAAATGACTAAATTTCCTATAATAAAAAGAAGGAGGACACAAGGAAAAGGGTTGGTAAAATATTAAGTTACATGTTGATGAAACATGAATGGGTGGGTTGATAAATAGGTTCCCTTGTTCCCTTAAACAAACAAAGGACCAAATTTCCTATAATAAAAAGAAGGAGGTCACAAGGAAAAGGGTTGGTAACAAATTGAGTTACCTGTTGATAAAAAATTAGTGGGTGGGTTGATAAATAGGTTATCTTGTTCCCTTAAAAAAATAAAGGGCCAAATTTTCTATAATAAAAAGAAGGAGGTCATAAGGAAAAGGGTTGGTAAAAAATTGAGTTAGGTGTTCATGAAAAGTGAATGAGTGGGTTGATAAATAGGTTCACTTGTTCTCTTAAAAAATAAAGGACCAATTTTTCTATAATAAAAGAAGGAGATCACAAGAAAAAGGGTTGGTAAAACATTGAGTTACCTATTGATGAAAAGTGAATGGGTATGTTTATAAATACATTCCCTTGTTCCCTTAAAAAAACAAAGGACCAAAATTTCTATATAATAAAAGAAGTAGGTAACAAGAAAAAGGGTTGGTAAAACAACGACTTATCTGTTGATGGAAAGTGAGAATGGGTGGGTTGATAAATAGGCTCCCTTGTTTCCTTAATAAACAAAGGACCAAATTTTCTATAAAAAAGAAGGAGGTAACAAGTAAAAGGATTGGTAAAAACATTGAGTTACCTATTGATGAAAAGTGAATGGGTGGGTTGATAAATAGGTTCCCTTGTTCCCTTAAAAAAACAAAGGACCAAAATTTTTATAAATAAAAGAAGGAGGTAACAAGAAAAAGGGTTGGTAAAACAATGAGTTACCTGTTGATGAAAAGTGATTGGGTGGGTTGATAAATATATTCCTTTGTTCCCTTATAAAAACAAAGGACCAAATTTTCTATAATAAAAGAAGGAGGTCACAAGGAAAAGGGTTGGTAAAAATATTGATTTACCTGTTGATGATAAGTGAATGGGTGGGTTGATAAATACATTCCCTTGTTCCCTTAAAAAAACAAAGGACCAAAATTTCTATAAAATAAAAGAAGGAGGGAAAAAAGGGGTTGGTAAAACAACGAGTTACCTATTGATGGAAAGTGAATGGGTGGGTTGATAAATAGATCCCTTGTTCCCTTAAAAAAACAAAGGACTAGATTTTCTATAAAAAAGAATGAGGTAACTAGGAAAATGATTGGTAAAAACATTGAGTTATCTGTTGATAAAAAGTGAATGGGTGGGTTGATAAATAGGTTCCCTCGTTCCCTTAAAAAACAAATGACTAAATTTCCTATAATAAAAAGAAGGAGGACACAAGGAAAAGGGTTGGTAAAAAATTAAGTTACATGTTGATGAAACGTGAATGGGTGGGTTGATAAATAGGTTCTCTTGTTCCCTTAAACAAATAGGTTCCCTTAAATAGGTTCACATGTTGGTAAAACAACGACTTATCTGTTGATGGAAAGTGAGAATGGGTGGGTTGATAAATAGGCTCCCTTGTTTCCTTAAAAAACAAAGGACCAAATTTTCTATAAAAAAGGAGGTAACAAGTAAAAGGATTGGTAAAAACATTGAGGTACCTATTGATGAAAAGTGAATGGATGGGTTGATAAATAGATTCCCTTGTTCCCTTAAAAAACAAAGGACCAAAATTTTTATAAATAAAAGAAGGAGGTAACAAGAAAAAGGGTTGGTAAAACAATGAGTTACTTGTTGATGAAAAGTGATTGGGTGGGTTGATAAATATATTCCTTTGTTCCCTTATAAAAACAAAGGACCAAATTTTCTATAATAAAAGAAGGAGGTCACAAGGAAAAGGGTTGGTAAAAACATTGAGTTACCTGTTGATGATAAGTGAATGGGTGGGTTGATAAATACATTCCCTTGTTCCCTTAAAAAAAAACAAAGGACCAAAATTTCTATAAAATAAAAGGAGGAGGAAAAAAAGGGGTTAGTAAAACAAGGAGTTACCTATTGATGGAAAGTGAATGGGTGGGTTGATAAATAGATCCCTTGTTCCCTTAAAAAACAAAGGACTAAATTTTCTATAAACAAGAATGAGGTAACTAGGAAAAGGATTGGTAAAAACATTGAGTTATCTGTTGATAAAAGTGAATGGGTGGGTTGATAAATAGGTTCCCTCGTTCCCTTAAAAAACAAAGGACCAAAATTTCTATAAATAAATGAAGAAGGAACTGAGGCTGCCGCGGCGACTAGTATTGCGGTTGCCACCTTCTCAATACCAAGACGATGGATTTTGTCACGGACCAACCCTTTCCTTTTCATGATTCGAGAAGACTTATCCGGCGTGGTGCTGTTTGTTGGTCATGTGGTCAATCCTCTACTTGTTCCATAGTGTGTATGCTTGGAATCGCAAGCAAAGGATTTAACCATGCGACCGTATGAATCACAAGCAAAGAAATAATGGAGTAATAATATTTTGTGTTTTCAAACTATGACTTCCTTTAGTTATAGTATCTGTTTTCGTGTTGTAGCGTGTTATATGTACTATGTACACAGTCGGTTCTACGTATATAATATGTTTCTTTTCATGCGATGAAGCTTTCTTGAAATACATTTATATAAGACAAACACATTGGTCTTGACATGATTATTGCAGCCGGTTCTAGGGTCCCCGGTATAAATCCCCGGAACGGTTTCTGCCATGTCTATCCTTCCCACCTCTCTTCTTCATCTAAGTTGTAGCCCAATGATTACTTAAGGTGAAGTAAAGTACATTCGGCTTCGTCTATTACCAGCATAGAAGCACGGAATTTGACCATACATTCATAGCATACTACGCGTAAATTATGGCTAAGGTATCCTACACCCTCCAAAACAGGGATAACAACTCATGGGGGAACATGGTAATCATCCGAGGCGTAACAAATACAACAAAATAGAAAAGTTTAGATTCACCAACAAACAAAACACGGTATCCATTACTAGCATGCAAACAACACCAATAAGCTATGCAGGGTTCCAATCTACACAAATTGTGAGCGGGATGAGGTCAATCACATATATGGAGTCGGTGTTGTTGGTGGAGTTGACGACCAATATACCAAGTTTCAGTCTTTTTAACCTCTTTTACATATTATTTTAATTTATCCAAGTTGAGATGCAAATAAACATCATAATTTTCCACTGACAAACATTAAAAAATTTCATATTTCTTCTTAATGTTCTCTACATTTGTACATATGAAATTAAATATATTTTTACAAACTTTGGGAACTTTAGTATACAAATAGGTAGTTTAGATTAGATAACTTGAATAAGTGCACATAGATTCATTGAAACAATACAAAATAATAAAAAAACTATGATTTAAAAATACTATGCAAACTTTCAAATGTTGTATAGTGTATGTAGGAAGATATAGGTATAATTAACATAATAACTAACATTTTCCTTAAAAATCCTTATTTTGGACACAAAAATAGAAAATAAATTTCTTCAATAACAAGTGGCAATGTTAATTAATTTTAGTCTTTACAATATCAGAATTAAAGCATGGATGAAATTTTAACTCACAATGATGAACATTTATGTTCTATGTACACAAATTTGGTCCTTGTTATTGAATTCCACAAAATTTTGTACCCAATGAGCTATTTAGTGAAGCATGTATTTTCAACTTTTAGTTTTGTAGTGGATGTAAGATAATCTGGCTGTAATTCAAATTTATTTGCTATTTCCTTAATTTTTTTATTCATTCAAAATAAAAAATATTACTCCATAACAGGTAGTATTGTCAATTCACATTAATACTTACAGTGTTAATCAGAAGGTAGTATAGAACAAATTTTAAGTCATAATAATGTCGATAGATATTTATGTTATATGGACACAGACTTGGTCTTTATGGTTGATTTTCATCAAAATTCATAGTTCATGAGGCATTTTGGTTCCTATGGTTCTATGGGCATAAAACTTGTGAGTCCCGTCGAGGCAATTAACTTTGATTTTTTTTTGCTCATCTAAGTGAGATCGTATGCAACCTAGAAAGTCAAATTGTTGAACGATGGCACTACGATGGTCGCCTATCAGCGTCTGCCGAACTAAGCGCCGGTATGCAAAATGCCTACCATAATGTTAAGTCGGTACGGACTGGCCTAGTCGTCGACTCCTATGGAGCATGGCCTTTGGGGTTGGCATTATCATCGCATTGTATCAGTTTTTGGCCAGTTTCTCGTATGAATTGGGCAATTCCTCTGTTTTTTCATAAAAAGGCAGAGCTCCTGCCAAAAGTGATATGTGTCTACTGATTGCGCACATGAGTATAGTTTTAGCTGACTAAAATATGCATACGTTAAGATGACTAGGACGTGTGTCTTAAAGCCGGGTCAGTAATATGGGTCCATGACATGCGTGCTATTATGTGCTTGTGGGAGATGGTCAAATTCTAGAGCTCATAGCTTAGATCAGGCCGTCTGGTCTCTCTGGAAGGAATATGTGTCCACTTCTAGTGCATTCCGGCCACGTACAACTAGTTTTATCATCTTATCTCCAGTTTCTCTGAAGAAAGAAGACGACTATTCTCCTGAAAGCATAGTTTATATTCATCGTCTACCTACAATTAAAAAGAGTATCATCGCTGGAAGCTGGACGAAGCCTGTGCCGCCACCTCCACGATACCCCCAACACGCGGCCGGTTTCCTGCTGTTCGACTTCTTCTCAGTGTCGTCTGAAATTGAAGTCGTGATTACGCCTTCGCCTCTAAATTCATCGAGACCTCTTAGCAGGGCAACCAACCAAAAATTCAAAGAAAAGCATCGCTACGGTACGACCCCGGCCATGGCGACCACCGACATCCGACTCTCCATCGCACGCCAGACGCGTTTCGCCCTCCGCCTAGCCTCGGCCATCTCCTCCCCATCGAACGCCGAGGGTGCTACCGGCAACGCCGCGTTCTCCCCGCTCTCCCTCCACGTCGCGCTCAGCCTCGTCGCCGCCGGCGCGGGCGGCGCCACCCGCGACCAGCTCGCCGCTGCGCTCGGTGCCGAAGGGCCAGGGGAGGCAGAGAGCCTCCATGCGCTCGCGCAGCGGGTCGTGCAGCTCGTTGTTGCCGATGCGTCCGTGGAGGGCGGCCCGCGCGTCGCGTTTGCTAACGGCGTCTTCGTCGACACGTCGCTGCCGCTCAAGCCGTCCTTCAAGGAGGTCGCCGTTGGGAAGTACAAGGCCGAGACAAACTCCGTCGATTTCCAAACTAAGGTAATGTATCTGTTGCTGCCATGTAAGAAAATAGCGCGCTATTTCGACGTTAATAGCACGCTATAGCATTTTTAGACACCACACGCTACATCATTTCAGCGCTATTGCGTGCTATAGCGCGCTATTAGCACGCTATAGCATATTTTTATGCCGACGCTATTTTGTTATAGCTGCTGATTAGTCCGTTTGTCCTATTAAACACAGCGATTTTTATTAGAGCAGAGACAATATACCAAAATGTTGCTACTGTCAGCTCAAAAAATAAAATGTTGCTACTGCTGTTTCATCATTATGGAAAGTGCAACTGGATTTTGTATTATATATGGTTCTGAAAATCGTACTAAAAGTTAGTTTCGAGAAGTTGTGAGTGAATATTATGACACTACACACCCACACGTTTAAAAAAATTATATCTCTCAAACTATATAATCTATGGATTTAAAACTTTGCAAGCCACTAAGAAAATAACTACTAGAAAGTGGGAAATAGCTAGACAATTTTGTGTGCAATTTTAAATTTTAAAATATTGAAATCCTATATATATATTTAATGTTATAAAATATTGTTTGATTGTATTGCGTGAGATATAAAAAAGAAATTATTTGAGAGAAAGAAAAGAGCTACCACGGATCTTAATGCTCCTATGAACATCCTAGATGCAGGTGTGCTGTGATCACATCCCACAAAAATGTCCTGTCTGAGAACGTATGTATTGATGTGTTTTGTCATTCATTGGTCCAGGCTGCTGAAGTTGCAGGTGAAGTAAACTCATGGGTGGAGAAACTCACAGCAGGTCTCATCAAAGAGATACTTCCCCAAGGATCTGTTGACAGTGGCACTAGACTTGTTCTTGGTAACGCCCTTTATTTCAAGGGAGCCTGGACCGAGGAATTTGATGCATCCAAGACCAAAGAAGGCGAGTTCCACCTTCTCGACGGGAGCTCAGTACAAGCGCCATTCATGTCTAGCACAGATGAGCAGTACATTTCGTCTCGCGACAACTTGAAGGTACTTAAGCTTCCTTACCGGCAAGGCGGGGACCTGCGACGCTTCTCCATGTACATACTTCTGCCAGATGCACTTGATGGTCTCTGGAACTTGGCCGAAAGGGTGAGCTCTGAACCAGAATTCCTCGAGAAGCATATCCCAACCGAGAAGGTTCCGGTCGGACAGTTCAAGCTTCCCAAGTTCAAGATATCGTTTGGATTTGAGGCGTCCAATTTGCTCAAAGGTTTGGGGCTACATCTTCCTTTCAGCACCGAAGCCGATCTTTCAGAGATGGTGGATTCAGAACAGAAATTGTGCATCTCATCTGTTTTCCATAAGTCATTTGTCGAAGTGAATGAAGAAGGAACAGAGGCTGCTGCTGCGACTGCGGTAACGATTATGCTCATGTCACTACCGTTAGACCCGCCAATGAAGATGGATTTTGTCGCGGATCACCCTTTCCTTTTTATGATCAGAGAAGACTTGACTGGTGTGGTGCTGTTTATTGGTCACGTCCTCAATCCTCTACTTGCTGCATAGTGCATCTGCTCTGAATCGCAAGGCTTTTACTGTGTGATATTATGGCCTCTCGAATAAATTATGGAGTAACTTTTTTTCAGTTTCAAAACTGAGGCTTCCTTATGTAACTCTGTTTTCAAATTGTGGATTGCTGGATGTATGTAACGTGAATTGAAATCAGGGTTTCGGTATTTTGCTTGTTCAAAAAAATCAAGATTCAAAAAAGTGCTGAGCGCTAAGCGAGCGGTGAGGCTCTGCCTAGAGAAACTATTGCTTAAGCAGGCATATGTAAATCTAAAATAGAAAATATTGAATAACCTCACATCGTTCCATGTTGTTTTTTATCCAACAAGAGGCCTAACAAGATACCTCTTGCTTCATAG
The DNA here is from genome assembly GCF_022539505.1 of Lolium rigidum. Classification (NCBI taxonomy): domain Eukaryota; kingdom Viridiplantae; phylum Streptophyta; class Magnoliopsida; order Poales; family Poaceae; genus Lolium; species Lolium rigidum. The sequence continues at coordinate 272,158,635 of NC_061510.1, read as the reverse complement.
GCCCAACAAGACGCATCTTGCTTCACAGGCCTAACAAGACGAAATACATTGATCCCCTCCAACAGGCCCAATAACCTCACGCACGTCAAATAAGTCGATCCCCTCCTGCTTCCTAGCCTTCCCATGTCGTAGCCGCCACTCACGCACGGCGCCTCTCTCACTTCAATCCCCTCGATCTAGACTGGGAGTGGATGATGGGAACGAGCTGCTGGAGGAAGGGGTCCCTATTTAGGCGCCCTTGAGAAAGATCTAGAGGGCGGAGAGGAAGAGGAGATTGACCAGTGGCGTGGAGGATCTCCAATGGTGCCGCCTCTTTCTTCTACCTCGACACAGGAGTGGAATTGGACGAGTAAGAGATTCCTAGCCCTAACCCTCTTGCTTCTGCCTTGAAACCGCGCGAAAGCCCGCCTCCACAATTCCTCCTCTCTTTTCCTATCGCTCAGGCCAAAAGCTGAGCGGAAGGGCTCCGCTTCGATCTAATCTACACTTAAGCGCTTAGTAACGCTTTTTTGAACCATGAAAAAATATATCTATCTCTTGAACTGAATATGACAAAGTACAAATGAACCTTAAATTTGTTCAAAATATATTCTGTATAATTAGAACAAGATAGTTCAGTACATGTTCATCAACATAGGCTGAATAATTTGTTGTATTCATTATATGTTCATCCTAATTAAAATAGCTAAAATTGAGTCTCAACAAAAAAAAAACAGATGAATATTATGACTGTTGTCTGGTTGTTACATTTCCAAAATTTAGTAGAGATGTCTACCAATTATGATGTTGTGACATAGGGTTCTATCATTAAGTCTTGATTTGTAAAATGACAAAAGGTGATCTAAGTTCTTTTTAGAAGAACTAGTTTCGAAGTATTTTATGAGAAAAATGTTGAACATGGTATTTCTCGAATTTCTGGGAAATTGTGAATACCACATCAAGAGGTGAAATGGAAGATGGATGAGTATCCAATACATCACCATCAAGATCCACATTAATAAGAGGTTAAGAAAATTGGATTTTCGCTGAAGTGTGTTTTCCCATTATACATGAAAAATACAGTAAACATCACTTTGACTAAACCAAACATCATGTGATACGAGAAAGGAAAGTCTCACTTAAGGAGCTGGAAACTGAAAAAAGAGTTATCACTTTGATGAAATAATGTCAAACGAGGTGACATTATGGATTTGCAAAGAACATATGAATCTGAGGATTCAGGACACTAAAACAACGTGTTCCACAACTAAAGCATAATCATAAGCTCATAAGTGTATGGTGTTATGATGAGTAACAAATATGGCTAGTTTATTTGTACTCTAGTGCAAGTGGGAGACTGTTATAGATAATGCTCCAGAGACAAAAAATGATGGATATGTCTAAATGTTCAAATCGTTTCACGCCATGCTATAATTGTATTATGAGGAAAACACTAATACACGTGCGGTATTGTACACAACCAATTGTCCTTTGTTAGCACACAAGTGCATGATTGGTTCATTGAGGACGATAGTTGGTCGAGATTTTCCTGATCATGAACACACACGTCATTGACAACGATGTTATATCATTAGATGAATGATATGATGGACATACCGGCAATACAAGTATTGTACGATCATACCGTATGTATGGAGTTCAATGTTACGATATTTATATCGAGTGCATAGTAACTTAATCCTTAGACCGTGAGATCGCATTAATCACCATCTCCTGAGGTTGCCTTTGTTGGAGATATGCCCAAGAGGCAATAATAAATGGTTATTATATATCTTTGTGTTTA
>NC_061510.1:272135771-272156752 GCF_022539505.1 Lolium rigidum | reverse complement strand
ACCGGCTTCAATCATCAAATCAAGCATAAAATTTTCTCGAGCAGTTGCTTATTCAGCTTCTGAAATAGTGATACGTCTCCGACGTATCGATAATTTCTTATGTTCTATGCCATATTATTGATGATACCTACATGTTTTATGCACACTTTATGTCATATTCGTGCATTTTCTGGAACTAACCTATTAACAAGATGCCGAAGTGCCGCTTCTCGTTTTCTCGCTGTTTTTGGTTTCAGAAATCCTAGTAACGAAATATTCTCGGAATTGGACGAAACGAAGACCTGTGGGCCTATTTTTCCACGCGAGCTTCCGTAAGACCGGAGAACATTCGAAGTGGGGCCACGAGGTGGCGACACCACGTGGCGGCGCGGCCCGTGGGGGCCCGCGCCGCCCTATGGTGTGGCCCCCTCGTCCGGCCCCCGACTCGCCCTTCCGCCTACTTAAAGCCTCCGTCGCGAAACCCCCGAGGCGAAAAACCACGATACGGAAAACCCACCGAGACGCCGCCGCCGCCGATCCCATCTCGGGGGATTCCGGAGATCTCCTCCGCACCCCGCCGGGAGAGGGGATTCATCTCCCGGAGGACTCTACACCGCCATGGTCGCCTCCGGAGTGATGAGTGAGTAGTTCACCCCCGGACTATGGGTCCATAGCAGTAGCTAGATGGTTGTCTTCTCCTCATTGTGCTTCATTGTTGGATCTTGTGAGCTGCCTAACATGATCAAGATCATCTATCTGTAATTCTATATGTTGTGTTTGTCGGGATCCGATGGATAGAGAATACCATGTCATGTTAATTATCAAGTTATTACATATGTGTTGTTTATGATCTTGCATGCACTCCGTTATTAGTAGAGGCTCTGGCCAAGTTTTTACTTTTAACTCCAAGAGGGAGTACTTATGCTCGATAGTGGGTTCATGCCCGCATTGACACTCGGGACAAGTGATGTAAAAGTTCTAAGGTTGTGTTGTGCCGTTGCCACTAGGGATAAAACATTGGCGCTATGTCCGAGGATGTAGTTGTTGATTACATTACGCACCATACTTAATGCAATTGTCTCGTTGTTTAGCAACTTAATACCGGAGGGGGTTCGGACGATAACCTCGAAGGTGGACTTTTTAGGCATAGATGCAGCTTGGATGGCGGTCTATGTACTTTGTCGTAATGCCCAATTAAATCTCACTATACTTATCATGTCATGTATGTGCATTGTTATGCCCTCTCTATTTGTCAATTGCCCGACCGTAATTTGTTCACCCAACATGCTTTTATCTTATGGGAGAGACACCTCTAGTGAACTCGTGGACCCCGGTCCATTCTTTTAATACCGAAACACAAATCTGTCGCAATACTTGTTTTACTCGTTTTCTCTCGCAAACAATCATCTTCCACACAATACGGTTAATCCTTTGTTACAGCAAGCCAGTGAGATTGACAACCTCACCGTTTCGTTGGGGCAAAGTACTTTGGTTGTGTTGTGCAGGTTCCACGTTGGCGCCGAATCTCCGGTGTTGCGCCGCACTACATCCCGCCGCCATGAACCTTCAACGTGCTTCTTGACTCCTACTGGTTCGATTAAACCTTGGTTTCTTACTGAGGGAAACTTGCCGCTGTGCGCATCACACCTTCCTCTTGGGGTTCCCAACGGACGTGTCAACTACACGCATCAAATAGCAGCTTCCCTGGCAGTTATGGCTTCTTTAGCTTGTTGAAGGGCAATCATTTCCCTTTCGGATGCTTTGCGAGATTGCTCCATCATCGCAAGAGTCTGTTTTTTCATGGACTGAAGTTGTTGGCGAAGTTCTTGCAAATCTTGCGGGGAGTGTTTACTTGAAGAACCTTCGACAAGGTCATCAGCGACAAGTGTTTTCTTCGAGAAGGAGGAAGCAGGAAAAGTGTCGGCAGGATGAGGATTTGCGGAGTAGTTATCAAATATCAACCGGAAAAGAAAATTTCAGTATCAATGATCACGCAAAATAGAATTCCATTGATCTTCGGGACATTTACACGTATATTACGAAGGAGTCTTCAAAAGAATTACTACGACAGTTGTCGCCAAAGCTACTGTGGCGACAACTTCAGAAGGAACAGGAAAATGAAAAACAGAAAAAGATAGGGCATTCTACTAGACCTCCGGCTTCGCCGAGCTAGGGGCAGGAGTAGGCTTGAATCCAAGATAAGCGAGGATCTTCTTTGTGTTGGGCTTCACAGCCTTGATCAGCGATCGCCACTTTGTGGTCTCCATCTCCTGTGTGTCGCCAACTTTGGTCCAGTCGATGTTTTGTCGGTCGCCGCAACTGTGTGCGACAGTTGCTTTCAACAGCAACCTTCATATTTTCTTGGCGCAGCTTCAGTCCAAGATCTTCTGGCGGATTAAAGCACTTGGCAAGAGCAAGAAAAGTCGCGGGTTCCTCTTTCTTCTGGAAGAAGTAGGGGAAGAGCCGCGACAGTCCTTCCTTGGCCTGATCAATGCCGTCGCGTGCTTCTGTTCCGTGAAACTCAAGGAACGCAAGTGCGTCAAGAAGAGGATCATTGTCGGGATCTTCAAGTTCAAAGTCCTGAGATGTTTTATCTATCTAGACAGAAATTTATTGATCAACAAACGAGTAAAGAAAAGCAAGTCCAAAGAATACAAAATGGTTCAGGCACTCACTGATAAAGCGACGGTTTTGCGACTTCAGGCGTTTAATAATCGCGTCTTCGCGAGCAGATTGTGCGGCTATATGCTCGCTCAGCGAAGTCTCGGCGTCGTGAAGCCTCTTCTTAAGTTCTTCGACACCAGCAGCGTCGGCTTTGGCCTTGTCAGCCTCTGCCCTAGCCTTACTAGCATCTGATTCGGCCTTCTTACGAGCCTCCTCACTTTGCTCTAATTTTTGAGCAAGTGTGTTGGCACGCTCGTTGGCCTCCGCCAGTTTTTCTGCCAAGATAGTTAAATCTAGTTAAAATCACGACAAGAAAGGAGTGAGAAGGCAAGGGTAAAGAGAAGCAGAAAGACATTACCTTCACTTTGCTAGCATAGTCGCGGTACCCAACGAATTGGGCACCGAAGCGGATGAATTCCTTAATCAAAGGCTGTTAAAAGAAAGATAGAGAAAGAAAGCGTCGGTAGGGGAAAAAGTGCGATAGCACAAAATCAAAAGAAGCAAACAGAGAAAACATCGACAAAGATCGTAAAGCATTTAAGGACTTACATCATCCAAAAGAGGAGTCGGGGAGCTACCCAATTGCAAGGTAGGCTCCGTGATTGTTTCAACCCTTGCCCTTTTTGGTGAAGGGACAAGAGGGCTTGCAAGAGGAGTAGGTGCGTCGATGTTTTGTTGAGGAGGCGAAGATTCTTCTCCTTCAATTTGCACCTCAGAAACAACTAGAGTATGCGACGTACTCGTTCGAGCGAGCCGCATCAATAGCTGGCATTTCTTCCTCGTCACCACTACGATTAAATGGCGACAATATAAGAAGCAAGATAGACAAAAATCTTCAAGTAGCAAAACAGTAAGAAACAAAAGGTGACTCACGAACTGACGAGGGCTTCCAGGTATGGATCGAAAGCTGCCTTCCGACGTGAAGGAGCAGCTTCTTCGGCTTTGGAAGTGTCGGAATCTTCGACATCAGTCCTTTTCCTTTTGTTCTTTGGAGAAACAGCAGGAGGAGGAGAGTGTGCCGAGATGGTACCCTCGGATTCAGCTTCCTTTTCAGAAGATCCCGCAGATTTTCGAGAACCTGCAGGTTCACTATCAGGGCCAGGAGCATCTTGGTTGTCATCAGCGACAACGACTCGTTCTTCGACTTCCCCACCTTCAGGAAGGGGAGGAAGAGAGACAATATCTGGATGGTTCTGTACAAAGCAAAGAGGGATGTCAATAAAGGAGTCCCTTGTCACACAAAGCTATCTATTGAATTCACATATGAGCCTACCTTCTTCTGGAGGACCAACGCCAGTATGAATTCTGGATGGACTAGCTTGGTTAATGGTGATCGTACTGGTTATCTTCGGTTAGAGTGGCTGGCAACATGCTAATAGGATACAAGATGCATATGCTTATTATGCATTTCTTCTTTAAGTGGCTTATTCATATATCCACATTATGTGATTCATAAGTTGTAAACTTTGAATTATTCTAAACATCTGATAAACGGCTGAGGGCATTGTTCTGGTGCGGATGTCGGGGTATTCCACGTTTTGAAAAAATGTAGACGATGAAGCCATACTCTGCTTTTTGTGAGATAATCTCTCCTGGAACAAAACAAACTGTCTAGCTTCTCCTTAAGTTAATTTTTCTTCAATTTAACTGAATTTTTTTACAAAAAAATAGCAACATATGTGATACGTGAGTATATTATGATACTCCCTCCTTCCTAGATATAAGGCACATAGTTTTTTCAAAAAAAATTCATAATATAAGGTGTATTGTATTGCACCACTTGCATCGACAATATTTTTAGGGATTTAATTATGTTTGCTTATCTTATGCGAAATCCACTATTATCTCACGTCAATTGCCTAGGGTTAATCCTACCTAAACATGGTGTAATTTTTCCTTAATATGCACTCTTTAATTTTCGCGCTAATAACTAGAAAGGGGTGGAGTACTTCATTTTAAGATAAATCTAACGATAGTAATTAAGTGTCATATATATGCTGATATTTTTTTAACATATATGTCGAGTGGAGAGGAACATGCACGTAAAACAAATCTTTTCATTCTACACGATGACCTAGGATCTATATTATGTAGATGTGATAAGGAGATTCGATCATGGCAACTCACGGAGTATTGCGGAGAGCTCGATGAAGATGATGCTCCAGGCGATCCCCGCAGCTAGGCAAATTCCTCCCAACCGCTAGGATATCTCCTTGTTGCTTCAAAGAATCAAACGGCGATTCCTCCGCCATACACTACTAGAAAAATGCCTAGCCGTAAGATCACTGCCAATGGCATATAGCAGTGGCGCACCAGGAAGAGGTGTGTCACCACTAACCCTGTTAACAGTGGCGTACTAGGCCACACATGCGCCACTACTATGTTTCTCCTAGGTCCACCCCCTCCCTAGGCTTACCACTGGCGTACCACGCATGCGACACTTGTATGTGAGATAGCTAAGTCTGGGCATTTTTCCATCATGCCATGGTTAGGGCCACTACCATCTTATCCACCTCCCTCCTCCCTCCACAGATTCTTCTCCTCCATCCTCTCCTTCTCCTCTCCTCCTTCCTCTCCAAACACTCTGGCGCCCGTTCCTCGTCTCCGGCCTCCACTCCTCCAAGCACTCCACCTCCCTCCTCCCTCCTCCCTCCTCTTCTCTTCCTCACCATCATCTTCCCTCTCCATCCTCTCATCCCTCTCTTCTCCATCCTCCAACATTTACCATGGCCCATCTAGTTAGGAAAACAAAATGAGGAAAGAAATGATGCTAGATAAGCGGGACAAATAATTCGGAAGACAAAAATAAAGCAAAAAAAAATCGGGAAAAATATGGTGCTAGATCGATCTGGATCTAGATGCAGATTTCAAAATTTCACTAGTGGTGCACCCTAAAGAGTAGTAGTAGCGCACCTAGAGAGTATACCAGTGGCGCACCAAAATGTAAACAGTGGCACCAGGTGGTGTGCCACTGATATTTGGATTACCAGTGGTGCCCCACTCCTAAAACTTAGCAATTACAACCCAACAATTTCGGTTTTTTTATAAGGAGCTACGGCCCATGTAGCCTCTCAGCGATTCTCAACTCTGAAGAAGGAGTAATGCTACACCTAGCTACACCTACGGATAGGTTTTACAAAAATTGCTTACGGACTCACCAAAGCCACGGCTAGAAAGGATCAGGATTCAGCCAACCAACTGAGCACACGTACGTCCGTAAAGGTTTCCGTAAGTTCGCAGTCCGTAGGTCTAGGATTTCCGCTGAAGAAGGAACACCCTGCCTGCTAGGAGACAGCGACGTGTGGCTGTGCCTGTGATGATTCCGGAGAGAGCAGCCGATTTCTAGTCGGATTCAAGTTTTCGTGGGTACTCACTACTGACCTGTCCGATTTCTGGCCGTCCTCGATTTGGATCGACGCTATATCGGCCGGCGGCGTCCGCGACCCCGAGAGATTCCAGCGGGAGCAGAGCTCGATCGACGTTGAGATGGCGACCACCGACGCCCCGCCACTGGTGCGGCTCTCATGTTTCCATGGCGACGACTGGCAGGACTTCCTCGAGTACGCTTACGCCGAGGCGGTTCGCCGGCTCCCCATCGACGACATGCCGGACCTCCTCGAGTGCCTCTACCTCGGCGGGCACTGCGTGGGCCTCCTCGACCCCGCCTCCAACGTCATCCTCAACGGACTCAACCTCCTCTGCCGCCGGCGTGCCGGCGCCTACTCGGCGCCGAGCCATTCCCCGATGCCGCCGGACCCGCGGCACAAGGGCGCCTGGTCCCTCATGGCCTTCCGCTCCTACGAGGGCCTCCTCGCCTTCATGCACACGTACTTCCGGTACCTCACCCAGGACCAGGCCCGCTTCTACCTCCAGCTCTCCGGTGGAGACCTCGCCGTCGCCGTCCGGATCGCCGAGCTCGAGCAGTTCGCCGCTGTCAATGCTGAATCCCATCAGGAGATTTTCAGTGACAGGGCCGAGTTTGCGCTCCGGGTAGCCGCCGTCAAGGCACAGCACCCAATGCCCGAGGACGTCGTGCTGCTCTGCCAGCCCGCGCTCCAGGAGCTCTCGGAGGACATGAAGGCCATGCTCGCCGCCTTGGAGAATGGGCGGTGCCTCACCGTCGACGACGTCCAAGTTATCCTGGACGTTCTACAGTCGCAGCATCGCACAATCTCCCCCGCCCGGAAACTCAACTTCGCTCGCTACAGCGCGATAACTATTGCGCGCCATTCAGCTCCGCTCGCTCCGGCTACCACTATTTCAACGCCGACAACGCTCGTGGAGGCCAGCGGCAGCAGCAGCAACGCGCGCCATTCAGCCTTGCCAACCTGCGTTCTCCAGAGGGCATACGCCGAAAGCTAGAACTCTCACTCGCCGTCGTCCCCGAGCACACCCCGCACACGCCAACGGACGACCCGCCCCCGACATGCAACCACATCGAGTACCTCAAGATGGGGCTCTTGGACACCATCCACGCCTTCTACCTCGAGGCGCTAGCCAGGCTGCCCGGCACCGCGCTCCGGCGGCTCGTCCGCGGCGTCCTAGTCGCCGGGCACTGCTACGGCCCCCTGGACCCCGTGTCGAACATAATCCTCCACGCTGTCTGGTACGGCATCGTCCTGCCCCCGCTACATCATCACAGAGGCGAGCCCGACATCCTCAGTGTAGCCACCCTGCTTCGTCTCGAGGTCCGCTCCCTCGACGGCCTTGTCGCCGCCATCCGTGCCGCCACCGGCTTCTCGGAGCACAGGGCTGTGGAGTACCTATGCGCCAGCCGCTGCGACATATCTGCTATGCTGAAGAGGGCGGACCCGGAGATACGCGCGGGAGCATTTGGTCGTGCCAGCGCGGCTGCCAGACACCAACTCGGAGAGAACCATTCGTCGTTCCTCGCATCCTTGGCCTCCGGCGAGCCGACATTACTGGACACTCTGAGCTCCTTGCTGGACACGGGTGTAGATCAAGGGCGCCCTGGTCGTGTCTCCGATGACAGTATCACGGAGCTACAGAGCATGCTGGGAGACCGATACTCGCACATCGCACCAGTCCCAGCGCTGAATGACGCGGCAGAGTTGGACAACGTTCGGTCATGGAAGATATTGTTGGAGAAGAAACAGAGGTTTCTCCGGACAGAGATTGTATCACTCCTCCGAAGCTACGCCGATGAGCACCCATGGGTACGTATACCTAACACAAATTCGATTCCCCGACTGCTCGTTACAACAACAGGCAAACTTTGCCCCAAAATCGACATCATTAATTTACACCAAGCTGACATGGTTTATTTACGGTTTGTTGCAGGAACCAAAATATAAGCTGGAAATCATCTGCGGCGTGGAGAAGAACAGCCGTTATCTGTCCTTGCATTGCTACCACGTCAATTTCATAGCTGCGTCTGCGTCGGACACGCGTATGCTGTTCTTTGCTCAAGTTTGGGAAGAGAAGCGGGCCGACAATACCGAAGAATGCGTCCACTTCGGGTGTCTTTACAGTGACAGAGAATCACAGGTCTCTTTCTGCTGCCCCCTGCCCAATTACAGCGCAAATGATGCATACCTTGGTAAGTGTCTTGCAACTGCCTCTCCTGCTGCGGCCCTTGGGCGTAGGCTGATCCGCTAGTTTTTATCTTTGTCTTGTGGTGCCTGTTGTTATGTTGGACCTCTTGGTCGTGTCCTTGTGGCAAAGCTGTAATGCCCAGCAGTGTGTAATCCTAACTGGCTACCGTGTGGCTTTATTAAGTTAAAGTCGGGCTTATCTGCCTGTTTTCTAAAAAAAAAGTGTCTTGCAACTATTTAACCCCTTGTTCTTTCTTATCTATGATTGGACATTTTCTCTCTCAAATGTATGACTAACTAAAATTGCTTGAAAAGTTCAAATCAGACACTATATAATTATAGCAAAACGGTTTAACTAAACTGAATACTTTGACACTGAAGATGTAGAGGAGGGTCCTCTTTTCTTAATAGAATGAGCTTTTTTTACTTACTTCATGCATCCAACTAATTCTTGTATTGATTCTCTCTCTTTTCTTTTCGTGCAGGACGATGCACCATTTGTGAAGGTGTCGTAAGTAAAATTGTGCATCCACCTATCGGTCTGCATATTGGGACAGCGCACACTGATTTTGGGAATGCATATCAGCTTTATGCCTCAGATTTGAAGGAGTTATCTTCTCACGCGGAAGGCATCATAGAACCGGAGTTGATTCACTGTGATGACCCAACAGATTTGTACTTTGTAAAATAATGTCCTTAACAACTCTTTTTCATTGGTGAGAGAAGGGAACATCTCGCACGGCCTCTGCATCAAATAATGCATACTGCCCCTTCATTGCATAGTTTTCAATTCTGTTTCAAATTCAAAATATTATAAATTATGGGTCACTTAACATTGTAACACGAATCGACCAGCGAAAGAGAGCATACATATGAGAATCAGCATGTCATCAACCGAGAGTGTGCTCCGATGATTAAAAAAGGTAAAAGGATGGAGAAAATTGATGAGTTGCATGTAGGAACCACTTTAACTATTTTGTAAGCAAATAGGTAGTAGTATAAGTTATTTATTATATGGCTCCTATGGTACGGATCTTCGCCCCTTTGTGTAATCCCACGACGGAAAGTCAGCGTGGTGTACAGTGAAGATTGAGGGGGAACAGACCAAAATACATGTTTGGGCTATTTGGAAGGAAAATGGTGCGTTTCCGCCGGAGGCTCCATCGCGTCGTGCCTCCGGATAGCGCGTCGTCGGATCGTTCACATCGCGCGCTAATAGCCTGACACGCGTCCTCCCACGTGGTGACACAGCGATGGGTGGGGGGCCCACTACGCTGCCTTATCTCTTTCGTTCTTCGCCCGTTCCATGCCTATCTGCCTGTAGCCTCCGAGCTCCACCATGCCGGTGAGCTGCTGCCCCGCCCCCACCCCTCACGCACGTCGCCGGCGAGATCTCAGCCGGCGTCGCCACCAGCCTGATCCCAGCTTGCGTCGGCGCCGTTTCTCGCCCAGTTTCGGCAGTCTCCACCGGGTGCTGCTCAGGGCAGCCATGGCGAGTGCGAAATCCAAGCTCGTCGGCGCCATGGCGGCGCTACAATGCAGCTGCAACAAGGTGGCGGCGGCGCCGACGCAGCCATCCACGCGACATCAAGAGGGCGGAGCTGCAACCCCCGTCAACGGAGCTGCAAAAGCTGGCCGCCGGTGCTACAAACCGCCGTGGACGGAGCTGCAAAGGCCGTCCGGAGCTGCTGCATCCTCTGGCCGCCGATGCTGCAAACCGCCGTGGCCGGAGCTGCTGCAGCCTCCCGCCGCCGGAGCTGCAAACGCCGGCCGCCGGTGCTGCAACCTCCCGTCGCCGGAGCTTCAAAGGCTGGCCGCCGCTGCTGCAACCTCCCATCGCCGGAGCTGCAAAGGCTGGCCCGCTGCTGCAACCTCTCGTCGTCGGAGCTACAAAGGCCGTCTGCCGCTGCTGTAAACCCCCATCGCCGGAGCTGCAAAAATCGGCCACCGCTGCTGCAACCTCCCGTCGCCGGAGATGCAAAGGCCGGGCGACGATGCTGCCAGCGGGAGCGGCGGCGCTACCGTCGGTGGGAGTCGGTGCTGCAAGGAGAGGCGGCAGTGCTTTCAACCGGAGTTGATGTGTGCCGGCAAGGTCCCTGGCCGTACTTTTTCAGGGAGGACGGGGCGGAGAGGAGAAAGAGATGAGTGCGGGAGAGATGAGTTGTCTCTGCGCGTGGGATTTTTCGTTGTTTTTTCTGTTCCTTTTCTATGCGGGGAAAGAGATGAGTGCGGGAGAGATGAGTTGTAACGTACTGGTCCTGGGACACGTGTCGTTCGGGAGACTCGGAGGCTCGGAGGTAATTATCCTTCGGAGGATCCTCAGCACGATCCTATTTGGAAGGTCTATCCTACGCAGTGAAAAAGGGACCCGATACTTGAACAACAGGAGCAAAATGTCTGTTACCAAGCCCCGACCCAATGTCACATGGTCTCCGGGTCCGAAAGGACCCGGTGCCCAATTACCAACTCCTCCATACAATGTAAACTTTAAATATACATACATTTTTTTATTATTTATATATTTTTGTATTAAAAGGCCCAGGTTCTGGTTCCGCCCATAACCCCTAAAAAAAGGAAAACTCTATACATCAACCGACTGATGCATCAGCCGGTTTCTGTCTCGTGACCCTTCTTCCTCGTTGCTTCCTTTTCTGTGTGCGTCCTCTCCCCCCTAGTCCAGACGATCCTCTCCTCCCCAATCACTGCACCTCCCCCATCCCCGATGCTGACCGGCTAGTGTGGGCTCCTCCAAGCGGTTGCTCGCCTCAACTCCCAACGCTCACAGACCTCCGGTGTGGGAGGCCCCATCCACTCTCGCGCCTCCCCCAGTGGTGGCCTCAACTCTCGGAGCCGGCAGGCCTCCTACATCCCCGGTGTTGGCCAGATGGCACATGCCCCTCCCCGCGGTCATCCGCCTCCTTTGTCAAGGCCCCCTCCACTCCCCTAACTCCGTGTTGGGTATATCAGCGTGCGGATCGATGACGACAAGGTAGCAATGGTCCGAAAAGGAGCAAGCTCTCCATAGGTCAACAACCCGGGAGAAGATGAAACCCGTGAGATCTAGCTCTCACTGACCTCCGGCGTGGCTGATTCGTGGTCAGTGAGCTCGAATCGGCCATGATGGTGCCTCCATTGTTTCATGTGAAGGTCATTTTGTTGGAGATTTTTGTTGATGTTACATATGCTGACGCGATTTGTTACATGTGTACATAGATTTTGGTGTGTTAGTATGGAAAACGTGGTATAATGATTGTGGTACATATAATGCAGAGAGATTGCACCAATGTTACATACATTTTTCTATAATTTTTAAGAATTTAGCCAAAAATGTTCGATATACTACCGAGAAATGCTGCAAAACAAGGTCACATTTTTAAAAATTTAGATACGCAGAGAAAAAAGTGTTACATTCGGAATTATTTTATACCACTGGCAAACTTTATGCACCATAATTTCGTAATTTGACAGACTATAGGAAAAAAAAAATTAGGGATAAATGTAACATACTTTAAAAAAAAGTGATACATACGAACCTCGTTCTTGTACCGAGATCGGACGCACGAGATTCACTCACTTAACTAAATCAGATGGCTCTGGAGGTGGCTGATGCTTCCGATTTTTGCAGCCGGTTGTATGCTAGCGCTTGCCTAAAAGAATCCATATCAGGGATTTGGTTACCGGTTAGAATACCGCGGTTACCGGCCAGTAACCGGTTAGAATACCGCGGTTACCGGCCGGTAACCGGAATTCTCAGCCCCCTCTGGTAAATGAATTTATCGGCCAAAAAATCATGGTTTATTCAAATTTGGTTGAATTTAGGCTGATTGGTTAGCCAACCTAAATCGTACGTGTTTCCTTTCCACTATAACCCCATGCCCTAACTTATTGTCCGAATCTTTCACTTTCTTCTCCTCAAAACCTTATTTTCAAAAATATTTAGACATTTTTCAGTTTGAAATTCAAATTTTGTTTGAGAATTTTGTCCGATATTTGACCGGTTATCTCCGGTAACCGTGGTTACCGAAAATCCCGGCCCCCTCTGAGATTTTTTTCAAACCGGTACCCAAAACCATGATCCATATATAGAACCCTCAGTGGACAAGTTGTGTGTGTGGCCTAGTCAACGTGCTACACATGAGACATGGCTGCCATTTTCGAGGGAAATAAAAATAGTCCTACACTAGCTCTAGAAGTTAGACGCGTAAAATACGTTGATGCCAAGTTGCTAACTGAACTTTGGTCGCCCATGAGAAGCTTGTTTCCTGCTATTTCTACCTGGCACCGCAAAATCGCCAGCGTTTCACGTACGCGTTTCTTCCAAGTGCAACCCACGAAGCCGGTGCACATGCCCACCGTCGCGCCGCTCACAAACGCAGCCGTGAGATTGAAAACGCAGGTACGCATGCATGTGCCAGCCAGCCCTATCCATCCACCGATTCCAGATGTGCTCTCCTCAATTCGGGAGGCTGCCCAGTTAGCTATTTCGGCTAGAAGGTATGACTTGATTTTCAAATCGAATCTGTTAGACAACATTTACTATTTTGTTTTTTGAGAAATACAGTACAGATGCAGATATTCACATACACGCGCATACACATACACTTACCCCTATAAACGTACATACACCCTACCCCTATGAGCATCTTCGGAAGACTGAGCCGGCGAATTGGATCCTGAAATTGGCGAAGTCACCACAGGCACTTCGCTATCGACGGAAACGTCGCCTCCCACTAAATGAATATTCCGTCTTTATGAGACACACAGATGTCAAACCTGAGGTTTGAACTCTGGTGGGTTGGAAGTACGACTACCCTCCTAATCATCCAACCTCGGGTTGGTTCTCACTCACATATATCCACCGAATTTTCTCGTGTGGTGGTGCCGGAAGGAATTTTCCTATTGCGTCGAACACATTATAGGCATATATGGTGAACTGGGTAACCTCACCAAGAAGGGTAGGAGGTAATTGTATTCGGCAAACATGGTCCAACTAAACAACCGTGACATTTGTTGAAACATGATTTCTGGAAACGCCAAGGACTTTCCTTCACAACTGATGCGGAGTAGAAATTATTTGCAACCAAACAAGTTATACAACAAGGATTAATTAGATGTTGCATTACCTTGAAAAGCATCAACGGAGTCATGTTTCACAGATACGAGAAAACCTTGCTAGCAACTAACCACGCCATTTTTGTTATCAAAACAGAGAGGCGCATCGTGGCCGACACATGATGCTCATGTCATCCGGTGACATCAGATATATAGCCATCCACCTGGCACACCACCAGTTGATCATTGATCCAAAGTATACTGTACTATTTTTTTCCTCCAATGCTTTCGCGGTGTGGATTGGAGAACAAGTCGCTCCATACACTTGTTCACTCACCGTGAATCTTCCACTCCATTCAGATAGTCATAGAGATAGCCAAATCAAAGTCATCTCCCCTATTCTATTGGCAGCACTTGGAAGCATCCTACAGCCTGCCTTCCAGTTGACCAAATTAATGCAACTCATGTTCCATTACTTAGTCCCAAAGAACCAACCACCACTCACTCAGTCCCTCTCTAACACACATACACACTGACACATTCTTCCCTAAAGTACACCAACAAACCGGTACTACATCACCACCAACGACTTCCCTAATCCTTACCACCACTTCCCCACCTCTCTTCCATGTATAAAACCACCACTGGTTCGAGCCTGCTCTCCACCCAGTCAGCTCTCCTGTCCAGTCCAGCACACACAACTCGACTCCCTCACTTCCCAAACCACTAGCTAACTTGTGTCAAGGAGACACGATCTTGCGTCCAAGTGTTGGATCGGCGTACATGGCAGTAGAGGCCGTTGTCGACGCGGTGGTGATACCGTCGCCAGCGGGGAGCGAGGAGGAGTCGCAAGCGCGGCTGCAGTGCACCGACGGGTGGGGAAAGCGTAAGCGCTCGAGGCGCCAGCAGCAGCGCGCGCCCAGCGAGGAGGAGCACCTCGCGCTCAGCCTCCTCATGCTGGCGCGCGGTCACCGCGACCAGCGCGCTTCTTCGTCGCCGGCGCAGGAGCACGCGTGCTCCGTGTGCGGCAAGGCGTTCGCGTCCTACCAGGCCCTCGGCGGGCACAAGGCCAGCCACCGCCCGAAGCCGCCACCGGCAGCTGCTGTCGACGAGCCAGCAGCTTCCCCCGTCGCGTCCTCGTCCACGTCGAGCGGCGCAGGCGGCAAGGTGCACGAGTGCTCCGTGTGCAAGAAGACGTTCCCCACGGGTCAGGCGCTGGGCGGGCACAAGAGGTGCCACTACGAGGGCCCCATCGGCGGCGTCGCTGCGGCCAGCAGTGGGTTCGACCTGAACCTGCCGGCGCTGCCGGACATCGTCACCGACCGGTGCATGCAGGCGGCGGCGGCGGACGAGGAGGAGGTGCTCAGCCCGCTGGCCTTCAAGAAGCCGAGGCTAATGATCCCGGCATGACTGAATCATCAATTGAAGAGTGAATTGCAAGCTACTCTCGTCCTGTCGGTGTGTTGCTGCTTCGTTGGCTGGTGATACCTTGCCAGCGGAGTGTAGAGATCGAGCCGGTGCACGATCGGTGCCGTTTCTTGTAGAAACGTTTACTTCCATTGATTCATTCGTTTGGTGTATCATAATTGAACGACTTGATACGGTATATATATACGGACCGACTGCAGTACGTTGAATGTTTGCTAGTACAACAATACTCGTGTGTAGCTAGTTGGGTAACGAACAACTGACCAAGTGTGTAGTTGCTTGCCGTGTCGGCCACTCGTGCGTGCACCACCGGTAATGAGTAGCTTTGTCAAACTACAGTCCCTGCTAACGAAAACTCAACTGTAGCCACCAAATTCCGAGACCAATACACCTCGATCGATCGATCGCTGGTAGGCTATAGAACCAACGAATGCCTCAGTTTATACTCCCTCCGTCCAAAAATGTAAAGCGGGTTTAAGGATTAGTCAAAATTAAACTTTACTAACTTTACTCAAATACTTAGAAAAATATATTTACATCTTTTTTCGATAAAGGGAATGTATTAATATCAAAACGATACCAATTACACCCAGCCTCTGCAACAACGCACCACCCTAATGGCACTACGGATGCACACAGCCAAAAAAAAAGGAAAAGAAAACTAAGAAACAAAAGTCCCGCTACAGTATCTCGGGCCTAACAACAGCAATACATTCACCGCCAAGACAACACCTGAAGTACAGACTCTCCAAAAACGACGCCTCCAAGAAGGAAACAGTGCGCTAACACCATCGTCGTCCGATCAAAGATCTTAGGTTTTCACCCTGAAGATAGTCCCCGCTCTCAAAATAATGTCTCCAACAAGGTCATTGCCAGACACAACCAGTTAAGGCCAGACCTTGGGTTTTCACCCTGAAAAAAAATATACTTTATGATGAATCTATTCATCTTGATTCACTATTGTAAATGTTTATATTTTAAGTATAAACTTGGTCAACCTAAAAAACGTTGACTTTTAACTAATTATTAGGCATCTTACATTTTTGGACGGAGGGAGTATTGTCTAGGAATAAAATCTCCGCTCCCGCAGTGGTAAAGGGGCGACACCCTAGCTGCCAAAGAGCCAAGACCGGGTGGCCTCCCCTACCGCCGTTGGTCTAGGTAGCGGTAGCGGGCCTGATGCCGAATGAGCCGGAGGATTGGATCGTGGCGGCGGATGGGGACGACACCTAGGGTCATCTGCGCGTGGAGGCTAGGACGGCGGCCTTCACTTGGGCCATGCAAGCTGGAGCTCTTGCTCACGGCGATGGGGTGACAACCTGTTTGTGGCGGCGTGGGCTTCCCTTGGATATATGGGCATAGGGTGACATGGTGGATGTAGTTCTAGGATAGCTGCCACCTAGATTCTTCTTCGATGTGGCCGCCGATCGCCCGGAGGTGCGTGGGGAGGCGGCATGGTGCATGCTACATGTCGCCGGCCTCGCTTCCGCGTTGTGCTAGGCATCTTGCTCAGGGCAGAGATCAGTTGGCCGGCGCGAGCGCATGGTTTGTGCGGTCGCTTGCCTCCTCTTCCTCCGGAGGGGATCGACCGACGAGTGGCAACGTGGGGGCCGTTGGCTCGCCTGAATAATGGAGGTGGTCCTAGGGTTCCTCTTGCACCAAGATAAAGATCCGCTTGATAAAGTGATGTTGTCTAAACTGGAGGGCGGTTTCGGTATCAAGGACCTCCACCGGCAGAATAGGTGTTTGCTGCTCAATTTTATTCATAGATTGCATTGTGCTGACTCCCTCCCTTGGAAGGAATGGTTCTTTTCTCACTCAGGTCGGGACCTTGGCGACTCCTCCTCCTCTCCCTCGTTCCTAGATAGGATCGTTGCGGAGTGCCTTCCACTCTACTGTGCCATCACCAGGTGCACGGTAGTGGACGGGAGAACGACGTCTTTCTTGCTCGACAAGTGGCTGCCTGGGGACGCTTGTGACGCGTTTCCATGCCTTGTGCAGCCACTTTACTCGGCCACACACCACGGTGGATTTTGCGACTGCTGGAGGACTCGACCTCCATCCTCGCCTCTCGACGGCTACGGCGACCGAGCTCACCCAGGTTCTGCGTATCATCGACGACACCTCCCTCACAGTGGGGGAGGACGGCCGCATCATCGACTCTCCGTCAGCCCCCTCCTTCAGCTCGCGGGGAGGCGTACATGATGCTCTCCCCGAGCCGCCCTCTGGATGCCTCGGCATGCACGACATGGGCTCTCCGACTTCCCACGAAGCTGAAGATCTCCGCGTACCTGGCGCATATCGGCAGGCTCAGCACCCGGGCGAACCTGTTCTACAAAAAATTGTGCTCTCTCGGCGTTGTGTGCTGCTTGCCCCGAGATTGAGACCGGGCAGCATCTGTTCTTCGACTATCCACCAGCGGTGCCCCTATGGGGTCGCCTTGGTGATTCCATCCCGACTAGGCAGTTCTCTCTTTGGGATCTGCCGGCCCCCATCCAGGTTCCGGCCAGTGCATGGCGCTCTGCTGTTGCCGTGCTCCTTTGGTCCATCTGGAAGGCGCGGAATGAACGTGTCTTCAACGGCTGAGACTCACCGTTGAGTATGCTGGTCAGGAGAGCTTGTGACGACCTTGCTCTTTGGCGCTGGCGTTTTAAAGTGGAGGAGCTCGCTCCCCTGGACATGCTTCGCTCACACTTTCTTGCATGTGTTGCTTGATCTGCACTATATTGTATTTCCTACCCCCTGTCTCTTTCCTCACCTCCATAGCGGTGGGGAGTCTTACCCGCCCCCCCCCCCTGTCATTCCTCGAAAATAAAGATCTGCTTGATGGTTATCCCTTTTGTTCTGACCGGAGTGTTGAGTTCGGAAAGAGTTATTTTCCATACGAGCAATAACCTTGTTTGGTTGTGCCTGCCAATGGCCTTGTTAAAGGCATTCTTTTGAGAGCGGAGACTGTGTTCAGGGTGAAACCCTACGACCTATGATCAAGCGACGATGACGCTTGTGCACTGTTTCCTTCTTGGAGACGTCACTTTTGGAGAATTTGGCTTCAGGTGTTGTCTTGGTTGTGGTTGTATTTTCTACGAGAAATAGATCAATGTATTCTTTCTTAGCTTTTTTTAGGTTGTATGCATCCGTTATACTATTAGAATACTGCATGTTGTAGAGTCTAATTGTAATTAGTATCTTCCCGATATTAATATATATTCTTTTTATCGAAAAAGATCTTCGTTTTGGTACCCAGCGTGTGAGCGGACCGGGCCAAATACGAGCAAGTCATAGTGTGGCAACTGATCAACAACCACGCGTTGTTGCATTAGAAAGTACCGGGCGGCAGGTACAAGAGGAATTGTTGATGGAAGATACGGAGGCTAGAATAAGAAGATACGGAGAAATAGACAGCTAAGGGGAACGGCCATGCATTTGCATTCAGCATGGAACACATTTTCTGGAGGAGTCGGCGATTTGATAAAAACAGATTTCTCTTACTATCATGGGTCATGGCCAAGGTGAGCTTAAGATCGATCACGAGGGCAGCCCAGGCAGGATTCAAATGTAGCTGTAGTCCAAGAAGTCGCGTTTAAGTTAGGGTTCGCGAGTTCAAGACCTACAGGGCTTCCGGCCGAGCGGTTGCAACTTGGCCATGTTCCAGGTTTGCCAGTCAAGCTGGCCGGCCATGTATTTCAACGGTCCTCCAGGAGATCCAGAAACCGGGATGCATATGATGAAGAACCTCCCAAGAGTTGAGCCTCATTGTTTGGCTAAACACCCAGTGGCGGAAACATTGTAAGGATGGATATAAGGAATCATTTCCTTAGGGTAATAGCAAAACAACAAGTGGCCTAAATGAATTACATTTACAGTAGGGCTAGATCAATGAATACTGAAACTGCAGCATGCGTTCAAGGGTAATGGAATTGGAAGCACCAGTTTGCGACTTCTGTCATCATTGTCAGTTAAGTACTGCTTTCCTGAAGCAGCGTATGCAGGTGGTACAAAACCTACCCAACAAAAGTGGCTAAGGTAAAACAATACAACATTTTTTTCACAAATTGTTTGGTAAGCTTTTTGAGAGTGGACTTTCAGAGCAGGTGCTTGGTGAGCACTGTATCCAGACCGTCTATGCTGCATCAAGATCCGTGCAAGTTCTTTTTGTTCCCCTCTCAAACAATTTCTCATTTTTGTATCTCTAACACCACACATTGTTTGTACTCGAAAAATTGCAGATCACTTAAACATAACAATTGGAATGTGGGAAAAATATTTTGGATTTTTATGCCATTATCTATATGTGTATTTCAAGAATTTATTTTGAATTTTAAATATTTTAAATTTTAAATTTGCAAAAAAATCCGAACTATTTTTCCTCCATTCGATTTGTTATTTTTGAGTGACTTGCAAAAAAATATAATCAAAATATTATATAATTTGAAAGATACAAAAAAGAAAATGACAACTCTGCCTATGTTGTCTCAACATAGCCGGTCCCAAGCCCGGGTAAAGGAGGAGGGTTGTGATAGGCGTGGCGAGCCAACGTGAAAACCCCAGCCACTCTTATGGAGATGAAACCCAAAGGAACCTCGTTGGGGCGTAACCCTCTTAGCGACGCGCCACATTGGAACCCCGGTGTGGTGTCAAATGGGCAGGGGCCGGGCCGTCACCCCCTTGGTGGCGCGCCGTATCTTGATCTGGATACGGTGATAAGTGAGCAAGGGTCTGGTCGCCGCATCCTTAGTGGCGCGTTGCACCGACGCCTCGGTGTAGTGAAAAATGAGCAAGGGTCTCCGCATTTGACTCGACGAGTGCGGAGGGTAAGGAAGTTAGCCGAGCCTAGGAGGATACGCTTAGGTAGCTGGAACGTAGGGTCCCTGATGGGTAAGTTACGGGAATTAGTTGATACGGCGGTGAGGAGGCGTGTTGATGTCTTATGTGTCCAAGAGACCAAATGGAAGGGACCTAAGGCGAAGGAGGTGGAGGATACCGGTTTCAAGTTGTGGTACATGGGGAAAACTTCAAACAAAAATGGAGTAGGCATCTTGATCAATAAGAGCCTCAAGGATGGAGTTGTGGACGTCAAGAGGCAAGGGGGCCGAATGATCCTTGTCAAGCTGGTTGTTGGGGACATAGTCCTCAATGTTATCAGCATGTATGCCCCACAAGTAGGCCACAATGAGAGCACCAAGAGGGAGTTCTGGGAAGGCCTGGAGGACTTGGTTAGGAGGGTACCTATTAGTGAGAAGCTCTTCATAGGAGGAAACCTCAATGGCCATGTGGGTACATCTAACACATGTTTTGAAAGGGTGCATGGGGGCTTTGGCTATGGCATCAGGAACCAAGAAGGAGAAGACGTCCTCAGCTTCGCTCTAGCCTATGACATGGTCGTAGCTAACACCCTCTTTAGAAAGAGAGAATCCCATCTAGTAACGTTCAGTAGTGGTCTACACTCTATCCAGATTGATTTTGTCCTCTCTAGAAGAGAAGACAGACGCGTCTTCATTGATTGTAAGGCGATATATGGAGAGAGTGTTGTCCCTCAACATAAGCTAGTGGTTGCTGACTTTCGCTTTAGGATCCATGTCCAGCGGGGTAAGCGCGCCAAAGTCGCTAGAACGAAGTGGTGGAAGCTCAAGGGTGAGGCATCACAGGCTTTCAGGGAGAGGGTTAGTAAGGAGGGCCCTTGGGAGGAAGGAGGCGATGCAAACATGATGTGGATGAGTATGGCGCTCTGCTTGCGGAAGGTCGATGTAGAGGAGTTTGGGGTGACTAAGGGAAGTAGAAGGGAAGCTAAGGATACCTGGTGGTGGAATGATGAGGTCCATAAGTTTATTAGGGAGAAGAAGGACTGTTTCAGATGCATATATCTGGACAGGAGCGCAGTTAACATGGAGAAGTACAAGGTGGCGAAGAAGGCTGCAAAGAGGGCGGTGAGTGAAGCAAGGGGTCAGGCGTATGAGGACCTCTACCAACGTTTAAACACGAAGGAAGGCGAAAGGGACATCTATAAGATGGCCAAGTTTAGGGAGAGGAAGACGAGGGATGTCAACGAAGTCAAATGCATCAAGGACAGAGAGGATCAGCTTCTTGTGAAGGATGAGGCGATCAAGCGTAGATGGCGGGAGTACTTTGACAACCTTTACAATGGAGAGGTTGAGATCTCTACCATTGAGTTAGACGACTCCTTCGATGATACCAGCATGTGCTTTGTGCGACGTATCCAGGATTCTGAGGTTAAGGAGGCGTTAAGGAGGATGAAAGGGGGCAAGGCGATGGGTCCTGATGGTATCCCCATCGAGGCGCTGGAGA
>NC_061510.1:272114000-272135671 GCF_022539505.1 Lolium rigidum | reverse complement strand
CTACTTCCGCTGCCCGCTGGAACGGGGAGGTGGACGTCGTCTTCATCAACAACCGAACGTGTGACCGAGTACGGAGGTGCTGCCCGTTCGTGGCGCCGGAAGCGATCGTGATCAAGATCTTCTACGCGCTTTTGCAAGCGGCAAGTGAACGTCTACCGCAGCAACAAGAGCCTCATCTTGTAGGCTTTGGAATCTCTTCAAGGGTGAGACTCGATACCCCCTCGTTGCTACCGTCTTCTAGATTGCATCTTGGCTTGGATTGCGTGTTCGCGGTAGGAAATTTTTTGTTTTTTATGCAACGTTATCCTACAGCCTTAGTTGTTTAAACCGCCACACCATCATAGTGTGGTCATAAAGGCACAACTAGGTACACCGATGGAACTGTAGAGGCCTACGCTATCAAGAGCGGGATTTTTTCCCTCCACCTGGCGGGAACATACTTATAAGGGCCCACTCGGTGAGATTATATCAATGAAAGATGTGCAGCTAATGACTAGGTCATGGGGATATAATCGCATGAGAACGAGTGAATAAGCCTTGTCGGCAACGAGATCGAACTAGGTATCGAGATACCGATGATCATATATTGGACAAGTGCAAGCACTGAATGAACAAAGGAGTAAGAATATTTGCATAGGTTCAAACAGCGATTATATCTTTTGGATTTCATAGTGATCACAATAGTTTTCCAGACCCCCTAGTGACCATATGGTTGGTGACCTGGTCGCCGATCATAGCTATGTTATTCCCGAACCGTAGGGTAACACACTTAAGGATTCACACGAAACTACAGATGTTGTTGGATTCATCATAGTTGAGAGAAATATCTAGAGTAGGATTTCGGTGAGTTCCGAAAGAGGTTCAGAATAGTTCGTTAGATGTCTCGGACTAATTGGTAATTAAGGATATGTTTAATATTTGATTAGTTGAATCAACATATTTAATTATATAAAAAATATGATTTTTATTTTGATTAAATAGGCATCCCTATTTTATTAAGCTCCCCGGAAGAAGCCAAATAAAAGAAAAAGAAAAGGAGAGAAAAGGTGGGTGACCGGCCCGACCGTGGGCCAGGCCACCCAGGCCACTGGCCGATCGGCCAAGGGAGCAAGAGGACGAGCGCGCGTGCATGAGCCATGCTCGGCCGCGGCGGCTGCTCCTCCTCCTATTCTTTCTTTTTTAGTTCGAGACACCTCCTGAACTCCCCCTTGCCCCCCCCCCCCCCTATAGAAGCTAATTGGGACAAATTAAATACACGATTAATTGGAGTATTTCCTCTCTCAGGTTTTTGACTCCGGCGCGGTTCCCCGAAGAACTGCGCAGGGCGGAAACAATTCCACCCGGTACGCGGGAGCGCTGCCGGGATTCGGATCCAGAAGATCTACTTCCGTACTTCGCTGGAACGGAACCGGGAGCGTCGTTGAGCACCGTCATGTGCGAAACTACGATGTGTTGCATCTGCGGTACTTGACGTCGGGGAGAGGACTTCTTCATGACCCCGAGGTCGGCGTCCATGTTCTAGCGGACGTTAACCACTATCGGTCTACTAGGGTACGTTTCCGATATCGCATCCGTTACTGCATTACTACATGAATAGATCTAGGGCACATTAGGGTTTGCTTATAGTTACAATTTTTTGTTTTCTGCTATGACACCCAACATCAGGCTAGGTCCCAACACCACCGAGACTATCCCAGGCCCACCGAAGAAATGCCGGAGACCGTACCAAGGGACAGAACGCAAGGTCCAGGGACCCAAGTCTAGGCTTGGCAGCGCTACAAGGTCAAGGTATCATGCCGCGCGCGATTGCCACCATTGCAGATTCGTTTGGGGCCGACTCAGGCCCAGACGGGCTAGAGCGATCCCATCGCCGTCGACCGTCATAGCGCTATCGATCACGGCCACCTCACTATGCCGCTACACCTGGCCACGAAGAAACGCTGCCACGCTGGCGCCACCTCCACACCAAGGCCAAATGCTGCCACCCCACTCGAAAGAAATGGCGCCGACTGAGCGAAGACCCCCATCTGTCTTTGACTGACGGGACGCCTCCACCACTGTCGGCGTCAGCGGCAGCCGTGGAATGGTCAGATCGAGAGGGGGAGGGAGTTGGGCGAGGGTTAGGGAGCCCCCCCCCCCCCGGATTCGCGTCAATGACCTGAGAAGCAGTTGTTTCTCTCTTCATGGGAGTTCTTGCCAGGCGCCGCAGCCTGTTGTGTCGTCCGCCTCTGAGAGCGAGGGAATAGACGAGATCTTGGCTCTGGTGCTACAAATGATGCCTGATTTTGGTTTTGGAAAGAGTGGTGTTGTTGATGCTATAGTCTCTCTTGTGTGAGTTCAGTTGATGATGAGGTTGCTAAGTCAGGACTATTGGTAATGGTGCCCATATGTGTTGTCGTCATAGAGGTTTGTGATTTTCTCGTCCCCTTGGTTGCTACCTAACATGGATCCGCAGTTGATTGATGGATGACCTCGGTATGTCTTTGTCGGCGCAGTGTTGGAGTGTTGTATTTGGAGTGTTCGTCTGTGTCGCTTTGTGGTCTCTCTTGTGTTGGCTCAAGTGGGTGGACCTGTGTTGTTTCGATCTCTATTAGGCTTGGTTGTGGACGTGTGTGGGTGTGTAGTTTGTGTAAGCTTGGCTCTATTATTGTAGTTTTTGCTCTATTTTTTCCTAAAAACTAGACACTATCTTCTTAATTAATGAATGAGCCAAAACTTTGCCTCCGTTTTAATAAAAATAATGTACATCACTAAATATAACTAATATCTGGTGTAAGATGAAATTATGTGTTCCAAATCTGTTGCGAAATATTCAGAAGTTGGAATTTTTGTGCAACCTATCATAAGTACTATCATAAGTATACAGAAGTACTCCGTTGAAAAGTGGAATCTACTCCAAAAATAGTTTTTCTTCTCATATCCGGTTGCTATCGAACGAGCCACCTAGGCATACGTTGCTGGAGGCTGTGTCCCCACGAAACTGCACACGCGGCTCCCCGCACTCCAATAGCACGCGACTATTTCGGTTAATCTATAATATCTAAATTAGAGTAACCCACTAAGAATAATTCTCTCAACATGCAAGCATGCTACATCATCTTCATCAGTTTCAATTTGATTGTAAGCCACGTCAGCTACGTCCTATCTATTTCTTTTATTTATTTCGTTATTTTTAGCAGGAAATCATCATCCTTTTTTCAGAGATTTTTTTAGACGCTATGCTAGAGGCTGCGCTCCTTCATCTTCTTCAGAGTTATCTCACCTCGTGGACGCTGAAAATGCAAATGCCGGGCTTTCTTCTCTTCCTCTGATCCACTATCTCTTCACAACAAATGCAAAAGCAACACATCGGTTCCCTATTCATCTTCTCCACCAAATTAATGCAAGGGTAAGTGAAACGAATGGATCTGCTCTGACGTTTAAGTACCGTAGCTGCTCCATTCCTGTCACCTCCACCACAATTTCACAATTTCACAAGGAGGCCTCGACTCCCATGGTTTTCTGGTGTTGCGCGTCCATGCTGGACCAGACGTGGTAGCCATCGATCTCCCTCCTATATTTGGGTATCAGGCTATCAGCCTTAGATCAAGAGCAGCGGCCGCTCCTCTACAAGAACCTCCTTTCAGGTACAAATATATTACAGTACTAGATTGTTTCCATTGGAGCTTTTGCAAGCTTTTAAATTGCGTGATTCAGTTGTTCATACTTCATAGAAGCTATTTTGTTTTCTTACCGAAGTATGTTTGGTGAATTTCATTCATGACAGGTATATGCCCATCATACATTGACACATGCAGTATCGACTCATCAATATACTGATTCAATTGACCTTTGATTGAGTGCAGCAAGGAGATGTGAGAATTCAAGTTTTACTCCACCACAAGTCCTCTGATCGTCTATCGGTGCCACTAATTATTTCTCTTTATATGTTTTCAAGGTTATCAGTAGCACACCGTTTTAATAAATAGACCCACTGCATCTTGCTTATCTATACAGACTCATATTCATTAAGGATGAGATTACTATCTTGAATTTGGCAATTTGCTGCCTGATAGCAACGTGGTATAACAATCTGGCATCTCTATCTTTCAAGTGCTCAATTGCTATTTATTCAGAAGTAGATGTGGGATTTTCCAAATCAAGTAATTCATGTGCAATTGCCATTGTAACAAGTTTTCACACGTGGTCTGTTTCACCACTTCCTACAAATCTTCTGTATTCTTCATGTATCTAATCTGCTGTGTATCTAAGCTGCTGTTTAATGACATTATAACTGTTTATAATGACTCAATTAGCAATGAACATGTTTTTTTTTTGATAAAGATGAACATGTATATATGTAGCTCAATAGAGTCAGTTGCCTTCTTTCGTCATTCAGCAATCTGAGGCACTTCATCTTATTTATCAGAGACACTTTTTTTTCTTTTTCAGTATTATGGTAATTGTGTGCGTGCTAATTCGCCGATCTACATAGCCAGCAGTAGAAGATTGGTACATAATGGCATGCAGAATGAGATAGATGTAGCGGGTCAACTTGGTAGGCATTTTTATATGAGGTTGATGTTCATGTTTATGCAGCATGTGTAGCACCGTACCTTCTTAAAAGCTAAGTTGGATACATGCAAAATTATCTTTGCTGAAAGAAACATTTATTGTTGGATTAGTAAATTTGATCTGAACCGAGTTTGTTGTACAAAGATATGTGTGTGGTCGAAAAGTAAATTCCACTCTATGATAATAAACATAGTCAAGTAAAAAATGGGCTTTTATAACACTATGTTGCTTCCAATATAGATATCCGTTGCCTTTACACTTTCAGAATCTAAATGTGCAATGCCCACACTTCGAACACTGTTTCATTCACAATTATCTTATTTATCCTTTTCCAGAAAGAGTTATTTTTCTTATCTTTACCAAGTGCACTAATATGTATAAGTTTGTTGTTTACAATATAATTTGCTACTGATCCGCAGCAACGCGCGGGGAATGGTCTAGTATTCAAAAAATGCAAATCAAATGTTCGAATAGCCCGGATTTGGTATTTTCATCCCCTCTTCCTCCAGATCAACAGAAGTCCAAGGAAGTAAGAGCATCTCCAGTCGCGTCTCCAAAACCGTTCCCAAAGCGCGTCGGATTGAACGTTTGGGGGACGTGTTTTGTTCGTGCCGCGTTTGGGGACGTCGCTTCCCAGCCGCGTCTCCCAAACGCCGCCAAATATTTTTTAAAGTTTTTTTAACACACAACCATTTATTATCAAATATAGCATAGGAATAAATATGTTTGTGGAGATTATTTTCAAATTAAAATACAACAAAAAATAAAACCACTAAATAAATGTAATAAATAGGGTTAGATCAAGGTGCCGCGGCATTTTCTTTGATCCTCCACAAATGCTCAACGAGATCAGCTTGAAGTTGATCATGAACATTGCTGTCAGTCTGTCACGGATCTCTGCATGCATGGCGAGGAAATCAGCAAAATCGGCCGGCACCTCATGATCAACCTCCGCAAGCGGGCCCTCACACTCGTAGGAACCAACATGTGTCCTGGCATGATTCTTGCGGTCATCTTCGATGATCATGTTGTGCATGATCACACAAGCCTGCATCACCTCCCACATTTGGTCGTGAGACCAGCTTAGAGCAGGGTACCGGACAATGGCAAATTGTGCTTGAAGCACACCAAATGCCCGCTCGACATCCTTCCTGCAAGCCTTCTGTCGCGTAGCAAAGTGGGAATTCTTCACACCTGATGGATTCGAGATTGTTTTGACAAAAGTTGCTCATTTGGATATATACCATCGGCTAGATAATATCCTTTGGTATATTGGTGGCCATTGATCTCATAGTTGCATGGTGGAGCATGCCCTTCCACTAGTCTACTGAACACCGGAGACTGCTGCAACACGTTGATGTCATTGTGTGATCCCTCCATGCCAAAGAAAGAATACCAAATTCACAGGTCATAATCTGCCACAGCTTCAAGCACCACACTGCAATATCCATGATGCCCTTTGTATATACCTTGCCAAGAAACGGGCAGTTCTTCCATGACCAGTGCATGCAATCGATGCTTCCAAGCATTCCAGGAAATCCTTTGGCAGCATTTTGTGACATGATCCTTGTAGTCTCTTCCTCAGTTGGCCCTCTCAAGTAGTATTTGCTAAACTTTCCTACCACAGCTCGGCAAAACTTGTACATGCACTCAATGGCAGTAGACTCACTCATGCGAAGGTAGTCGTCCTGTGTATCGGCAGGTGCTCCGTATGCAAGCATCGTCATGGCGGCGGTGCACTTCTGAATCGACGAGAACCCGACAACGCCTACAACGTCGAGCTTGAGCTTGAAGTAGGGGTCGAACTCTTGAACGCCGTGGAGGATATTCATGAACAGACACTTGCTCATCCTGGTACCGGCGCCGAAAATTGTCTTCATGTGTTGCACCATCTGCGAAATAGTCGTTGTGCAGCATGGTATGCCTCTCCATCCTCTGCCGGGGCTTGGACTTCTTTCTCCCCGGCCTTGATCCTCCGCGGCACGGCCTCTTCCTCTTCTCCTCCTCGGCGTCAAGCATGTCCTGGAGGGACGCGATGATCAAAAAATGCTCCCGGAGGTCGTCGTCGAAGGCTTGCTCGTCCTCCAGCAGCAGGGCAAGCATCTCGTCGTCGCTATCCATGTCTGAAGCAAAATCAATGGTTAAAATTGCGTCGA
Organism: Lolium rigidum; assembly: GCF_022539505.1. Lineage (NCBI taxonomy): Eukaryota > Viridiplantae > Streptophyta > Magnoliopsida > Poales > Poaceae > Lolium > Lolium rigidum. The sequence continues at coordinate 272,128,961 of NC_061510.1, read as the reverse complement.
GTCAGACGACGCAACGAATAGCGGTTAATCGCGCCTACCTGGCAAGTCGTCGAGCACCTTGTGTGCGCGGAGGTGGGGAGGATTTGACGCCGCGTTCTGGGACGTGATGGCGAAGCGGCGGCGGCGGAACGACCAACGGAAGCGCAAGCCGCGACGATGGTGCCGAATCTCAGAAGAGATCAGACGCCGAAAAGGCCGGCAAATCCAGTGGCGGTGGAGGGGTGGGAGGCGCGGGAAGGAAGGAGCGACGAGAAAAGAAGGCGCGAATCAACGGTTTATGTAAATAGTCGCCGACATGTGGGAGCCCGCCTCGCTTTTCATTGTGTCCGGCGTACCCGGAGCGTCCCCTGTGGGGCGGGGACGGGCTCGGGGCGCCGGACACTGTATCAGAGCGCGCCGGACAAAAAAGAGCTTTAGAGGACGCGGCTGGAAGCATTTTTTCGTCCGACGCGCACCAAATCGTTTTGGGAGTCGGTTTGGGAGACACGACTGGAGATGCTCTAAGGAACCGCCACCCAGGCCATGGCAGCCACCGACATGAGCCACTCAGTCGCCCGCTAGACCAGCTTTGGACCCCGCCTGGCATCCGCCATATTCTCCGCCTCGAACGCCGATGGTGCAGACGGCAACGCCGCCTTCTCCCCTCTCTCCCTCCACGTCATGCTCAGCTTCATCACCGCCGGCGCCGATGGCGACACCCGCGACCAGCTCGCCTCCACACTTGGATTCCGGGGTCCCGGCGAAACCGACGGCCTACACGTGCTCACTGAGCATGTGGTGCAACTCACGCTCGCCGATGCGTCTGGCGCCGGCGGCCCATGCGTCGCCTTTGCAAACGGTGTCTTCGTCGACGCTTCACTGCAGCTCAAGCCGTTGTTCAAGGAGATCGCGTTGGGGAAGTACAAATCGGAGACCCACTCCGTCGACTTCAAAACTAAGGTGATCCTTTTTTTTCGTGCTTATGAACTATTATCTCCGTTCTAAAGTAGTAGTGTTTGGTTAGTTTTGTGAACAAAGGTACCTTTTTGGTAGGCCTGTAACTGGGAGCGGGCTGCCCACGGTGCCGCCAGCCCAAGCCCACTTTACTCACTAAGTGCACACCCACGGGCACGAACACTAATCCTGGAGGACAGTCGCGGTCCGTCCGCTACCGCCGCCCCGCGCCGAATCCTCTCCATGGCGACGGAGGCGGGCGCCATGCCTCGAAGAACTGCCGACTGCCGCGGCCCCATCCCTCCGCTCCCCCTCAACTCCTCTTATTTGACCGCTTGCATCCCGTCCCTCTGAGCATCCGGCGAGATCCGTGGGGAGCAGCCGATGCTTCTTCACGCGTCTCCACGGCCGTCGACCTGGCGTGGCGGACGCAGCTCCTCTGTCCCGGCGTCGCTGGACTGTCGATGCCCGCGGACGCGCCTTCAACCTCCGCCCCGGCGATGCTCGGCGATCTAGCGTGGCCCCAACGCGGCGCGGCCGCCCTACACCTGCGCCCCCGGCGGCGGCGTGTTGTTTTGGTACTGTTCGTTGGTACTGTTCCTTCCTGTACTAGGCGTCTAGGCTGAGCGGGGCATTCGGCGCTGGCTTTTCACTCGTGAGACGCTGTCGGGTTTAATCGGGCCGGCGGACGGCCGCTAGGCGATTTACACAAAATAACGCTTTTCTGAAACTATAACATAGACTGATACTTCAGTCAAACTATTTCACATATCTAATTCTTTTATGTGGCGCCCCTCACATCGGCCACATCTTACTGTGTGGCGTCCATGCGAGCAGCGCCACTCGCCCATCCGACGTGGCATCCTCGGCGCTGAGGTGTGCAACGATCTGACGTGGCAGGATGTGTGGCGCCGCTCACATCGGCGCCACACATCCACTTATAATTGCCTAGAACCTACTGTAAGACAATTCTCCTGGGACTTAGCCGTTTTGGCGAGCCTGTTTGTGTGGCGCCGATGCCACGGGCGCCACAATTCACAGTGTGGCGCCGATGCCAGCGGCGCCACACAAACAGGCTCGTCAAAGCGGCTAAGGACTAAGCGTCCGGAGCCCCTGGATGTTTTCGACATATAAGTTGCATTGTGTGGCGCCCGTGTCGTCGGCGCCACACTGTGAAGTGTGGCGCCCATGACGTCGGCGCCACACAATGACTTTTGCTAATCCATGAAAATTTCTACCTTATTTCAACAGTTTTCAATACAACAATAGCAATTTCATACACACATCATACACATAGCACACATCATAGCTCACATCGTAGCACATAGATTCAAACAACACGTAGTAATAGACATGGTTCGAAATTACATGTAGTTCACAACACGTAGCAATGACATAGAGTTTAGAACACGTAGCAATGGAGATAGAGTTCACAACACAAATCCATCTATCCTCGACGTGTCGTCCTCACGGGTTGCTTCCGGACGGCCATCATTTTCGTCCGCTGCCGTGGCTCTTGTTGCTGCGGCTCCTCCCGCTGTTCCCCAACTCCACCAGTGCTCCAACACCGTAAGCGCCTTAAGCCAACACCAATGGGCCAGCTTCCCACCACTGTCAGCAAAGAGAGTCCTCGACAGCATGTACCACAAGTACACACGGGTGTACGTCCTGATAGTGTCCTCGTTGGCCCCTTCCGAGCATTCTCCAAAGTTAGTCCTGATCCAAGAGAAAGATGCGCCAGCGGGAGTTCTCTCCTTTGGATCTTCTGGCGGCGGAGGAGCCATGCCAATAAGGTCCTCCATCTGTCCGCGCCAGCCATCAGAAGCTGTCAACACCCGGATTTATAAGTCCAGATGCCTGTTATGCCATACATCGCAATCCCAGGAATATTGTTGTTGCGAGACATAATAGTTGAATATCATAAGTCATCATTCATTACATATCATAGTCGTCTTACAAATAGATCACATGATCCAATATTACAATAATAGTTGAACTATTGTTTCAACACACATCACAAATACATAGCAGAAGCGTAGTAGTAGTAGTGGACTATCTAATCCACAGGCCAACGTCTGACGTCAGAAGATTCCCTAGTTGTCGTAGACATCTTGGTTGCCGTCATCTTGATAGTTCTGCTCATCTTCATAGTCTGGCCATTTGAATAGCCAGGGACAAAGCCGTGAGTACTTTTAAAGTACTCGCAAACTAATACTAATGTAAGTACTAACAATTCTAGTAAGGGGTGCTAAGCTCTAGTTTTTTTTGCATAAAGCCAATTTTAGTTCACAAGTATTTGAGAAAAACTCATTCAAGTGCTAGACTAACTCAAGTGGGAACATTAGTGTCATTCCCACAACATTGCTGTTATTCAAAGTCAAGTCACAAATTCACCATTCAATCACCATCATTTTCAAAACTTTGACATCGGAAACTGTATGACCTTTCCAACCGTCCGTAACCGTGGACGCGGCTATTCGAATAGATTTACACTCTGCAGAGGTTGCACACTTGTGCCACAACATTTGATTTCATCCGTCGGGATTACCCCGAATCATCGTAACACGATACGCGGATCATCAACCATAACCTTTCACTTACAAACCCTAGTATGAGCACCTCTCCCCATGAGTTTGGCCTCCCAGTGAAGACCAACTGTCAACCTGGGAACTGCACAGGGCTTGGCCGTACAATTCACCTCAATTCACATCATTTCTCAACAACGGAGGCAGCCTCGGCATAACCCCTATGACATGTGTTCAGAGGGAACCCATACTAAGATGCATAAACTTCCAGTTAAGCTCTACCCATAATCAGGTATTGTGGGGGTACTCAATATTGGGAAGGTATCGCATTCAAACCAACATCAGTTTTATATCAAAAATCACCATCTTCTCTTGGTCATATTCACCTTCAAAAATCATTCAATGAAATGACTTCATCATTTCAAGGTTTCAAACTTGTTTCAAAGTCATATGTTCCCATCTAGAGTAGTCAAGTTTTAATATTTAGCACTAGCACTAATCATGAGGGGTGCTAATCTTGCTTGGCTAGCTTGAGACTCACTTTGCTACTCTAGTAACCTCCTTTAACTTTGACCAAAGTTAACTATAAAAGCAACTCTTTGAATAAACAAGTAAAACTTGTAAGGTAGAAACTTGGGAGAGGCTTATGGTAAGAAAGGTAAGAATCATGGTGCCATGCCCCAAGGGGCTTTGCACTTTGCAAGAATATTAGCTTGCAACATTATAACTTGCAATAGTCTAGCTTGCATTGGTGTTAGCTTGCCTTGGTTGTTGAGGTGGTCAAAGTGCTCTTCTTCTTCTGGGTAGAATCCTTCCTCTTCCTGGTATTCTCCGGCACTAGCGTCTATACACGAATACGAGGATACAATCACCAAACAATACTTAAGTAGCCTTAATTAGCCAGAATGGCTCACTCCAAATGATCTAGCATCATCACTTAGCATTTCTACTTAAAATTAATCTAGGGTTTCTTACTTAGTGTTTGAGAATAACTTCTCTCCTTATATATGTAAATGATAGTTTCCATATAGTTTTTAAGAAATAATTTCCTCTCATTGAATCTTCTTAAGATTTAATTTCCTCAAACAATTATACATGAAATCCTGTTGACATAAGTCAACCATTCATCATCATCATTTTGAGTAATTGATTTAAATGAGGTAGAGTACCCCATACCATTTAATAATGCCTATTATGATTTAAAATCACCAAGCATTTCATTTGAGAGTATTTGACCAGGGGTCAATACTTCATATGAAAGTATCTGGGACAAGATTTAAATGAAGTGAAGCACTTCACTACAAGAAATCGGATCTATTGCAACAACAGTATTCATGGCAATAAATGCCGAATCGTGGCAATAGGTACCTATTGCCACGACATGACTTTCGTTGCCAAGCGTTGCGAAAGAACACATGGTAATAGGTTATCGCCACAAAAAACAAAATGTGGCAAGAAAACGTGTTTTTGCAACAACTATGTGACAAGTTGCCACATGTTTTCTTGAGGCAGCATGCTTTTGCCGCCATAATTTGGTTCGTGGGGATAGCTTAATGCAACATGCATCAACATCGTTGCAATTAGCCGTTTTTGGTGATAGACATTTGTGGAGATAGCCTATTTCAACAACACATGTTTCGTGGCACATGCCCTTCCATTGCAATAGCCAAATGTTGCGATAGACATGAACCCTATGGCAACCATTATTTTTTCGTGGGTTTACCTCTTGCGCCATGAACGCTTTGTTCGTGGTATTAATTTATGGCAACAACTCTCCAACTGTGGCTACTAAAATAATTCAATTGGCGGGAGCCATGGCCCAGGTGGCCTCCATGAATGCCCGCCGTTGACTATGGAATATCATTGCAACATCTTGTTCTTTATTGGAACAATAGTGGGTTGTTGTAATATGCTCTACATATTGCCACAAAGACACAACTTGTCGTAGTAAACAATATTTATTGCAACGGGTGAAATTGAGGTAAAAGATATGCGCTATTACCACCAATATGTGTTTTGTTGCAATAGGTGCCCCATTTTTTGCAACAATATTTATGCCTATCGCAATGTGACACAGTTATTGCAATATCTTTTTGAATATTACCACGAATGTCTACTTTGTGGGGAGACCTAGTTTCTATCCCAACAAAATCACTAACTCGTGCAACGTAATTTGGTTGTGGCAATATCGTGGACATATTGCAACGTCCACGCATATTGTTGCAATATACGGGCTATATTGCAACAAAACATGTAATTATCACGACAAAACTAAACCATGGCAATATGCGCGGCCTATTACCACAAACGTGAAAATGGTGGCAATATCGCGTTTTATTGCAACGAGATACGGTTGTAGCAATAAAAATTGTTGCAATAGACCGGCTTTCCTGTAGTGTCATATAGTTTGCATAATAGTTTTGGATAATATCAACTAAATAAACTAGCCATATTGCCCATTAATTAAACTAGGGCATGATCATGCAAAGTGACCACACCATTTTCCTGCAGAAACAATTAGTGTAAGTCAAATGTGAGCTATTGGAGTTGGAATTAACTTAATATCTATTTTGGTTGATTTTTAATATTTATTTGAATATGGAAAAGTCCCTGCCTTCTTCTTTTTATCAGATTAATTCTACAATAGGTTTTGAAGTGGGACCAGTGGGGTTGGATAGAACTTTTAATTAGCTTTCCAACAATATAAAATTTGTTAAATTTGGCCAAGCCAAACAGATTCTATTAAATTTCAAAGTTGGGTTCACTATTGGATTTGAAAAGAATTGTTTAAATCAAATTTGAATTGCATGGGCTGGCGGGAACACTAGGTGGGCTGAAACCGTTTGAAACGCAGCAAAGCAGAGTTGGGCCGGCCCAGCTAACGCTGCGGGCCAGCTGACAGCAGGACCCACTCGTCAGCGGGCCATTCTTACCGAAACGGTACCGATGAATGTGGGCGGTTGGATTAGATGCAGATCGTGTGGTCGAGGCGCGTCGTCTTCTCCGGCGAGAGAGGATTCCCTGGCGGCGAGGGTTTGCTGCGGGCGAGCTCACCGGCGGTCGGCGAGGCAGGGCGGTGGCGGTGCTCGAGGTTGTCGACGACGACGAGTCGAACGGTGGTCGTGGGAGCGTCTGGGGTGGTCGCAATCGACGGCGGCGTGCAAGTGTTCTGGCGGGGCTCCGACGATGAATTGGCTTGCTCCGGCGGCTAATGTTGATGGGAGAGGAGTGGAGGAGGCTCAGAGAGGGGAGGGAAGCGGATTGGTGTGAGGATGGAGGTGCGGGAGACGGTCTATTTGTAGTTGCGCATGATGCCCGTGGGTCTGCGGCGAAGGCGACAGCGACGCGGCGATTCCGGCGAGGTGTTGGGCTAGGCAAGGGTGCGGTGACGTTCTCCTCGTCCAGGCGAAGCTGTAGGTAGCAACGGCACGGTCGGGCGGCGTCTGTGGGCGACGCATTGCGTCCGTGCCTGGCGGCGGCGTTCACGGGATCTTGTCACCGTCCCCGGCGGCGGCGGGCAAGGGTGGTGGTCGCGCGCGTGTCTGTCGGCGTCGCGGTGGCGTGCTGAGGCTCGACGAGCAGCGGGGGGGTCCAGGGCGTGCGTGAGGTGGCCAGGCGGCGCGTATCCAGAGCGCGTCTGCGGGCATGCACGCGCGACGTCTTCGGCATGGCGTGGCCACCACTGGGCGCGCGTTGTCCGGCGGCTGTCGAGCTCCTCCTCGACCAGGGCTTGCTCTAGGAGGTCCAGTAGGGTGTGGTGGCGAGCAATGGCATGGTGGCCAGGTTGGGGAAGGAAGGAGGAGAGGGGGAGGTTGTCGGGTTGGTGACCTGGCCGGCATGGCCATGTCCTAGCCTTGCTCCTCCTCTCCCTAGGGTTACTATGCTTCATTGATGGTTAGAGGGAACCAGGGGACCATTTAGACTAGGTTTGAGGTAGATTAGATGAGGTAGATCACTATTTCAAATAGTGTCAAATAGTGCCATAATTGGAAATTGTGAATTTGGCCCAAATTCGATTCAATTCAAATGGTTGCCCAATTTGAAAAGAGTGTGTTTGATTGAGTTAGAAATGATCAGAGAAGATAAGGTGTGGTGGTGGAATTGTTAGAATCAAAGAATTGCAAAATTTGATAAGTGGGAGATTGTTACACTTGTTAAAATGTTGCAACTTTGGATGAGCATAGCTATTGATCAAGAAAGAATTTGGCATGGTGATCTTCACAAAAAGTGTTCACCTTGATGTTGTCTTGGATGAAGTGCAAAGAGTTAGCAAGGTTTAGTTTGAAAAGTTTGAAATAGAGAGGCTCAAAGTAGTGACCAGATTGTAAATGGCAGTTTTGACCATAATCACATGTGATCACCAATTGAGTTTGAAAATCATTTGATTTGTGTTTCTTTGATTCCAAAAGTTGTAATAAGTGTTTAGTAACATTATTCAACTAATGGTGAAGACCAAAATGGTCTAGGGTCAACATTTATAAAAATGGCATAAGCCATATGTGAGGGTTTTGTGAATTTCTAACTTTTATTCTTTTATTTTTCTTTGCTTCATTTTGACAAGAGTGAGGTTTATTTGGTGTTCTATTGAGTTGGTTGAAAGGTTCACACCATTTTGAGGCAATGGAAATAGCTAGGTCAAGATTTTATAATTTGGCTAAGTGCCACATATGCCTCTATGCATATTTTGGATTTCATTTTGTTTCTCACTTGAATTGGTTGGTAGGTGCTTGGTTGAGTGTGTTGAGGTATTTCAGTTCATCTACTCAAGGTAGACAAGGCAAAGCTCATCATTTTCAAAAAGTAGCCATAAGCTTGCATATGCCTTTTTCTTAAATAAGATCTTTTCCTTTTATTTTGTTTTTCAAAAATTGATGACAAGAGGGATGAGGTTAGGGTTTAGTAAGTTTTGCAATGGTTCACCACCATTTAGCAAAGTAAGAAATGTAGAGTTCAAGATTTACATATTTGGGCTATATGCCCACATATGTCTTTTTCTTCTATTTTGGTTTCTCAAAATAGATCCAAATGATTTTTGAGAAGGTTAGGGTTTTGGGTTTTTCTTATTTGATTTCTTTCTCCTTTTATTTTATTTGGTTTGTGATCTTCACTTGATCACTTTAGGGTTTTAGGATTTATCACCTAAGCATAATAACACTCATCATGGCAAGAACACAAGTATTAGGTATGAGCACTAAGCATAGCACTCTATTTAAGAAAAGTTTTTGTTGGCTCATTTTTGGAAAAGGGAAATTTATTTTCTCTTTGTTTTGAAATTTGGGGTGTTACAAACCCTTCCCCCTTAAACAAATCTCGTCCCGAGATTTTTTTAAAAATTTAGGTTCCTAAGAAAGATTGGGCGCTATGATTTAACAGGAAGACATACTTGGCATGTTCTGAGGTGCTTCTTGAGCTTCGGTGGCAGTCATGTTGTAGTAGCGGCCGTTGTTGTTCTGGTTCTTTCTTGCAGCGAAGCGGCGTTGGTTCTGAGCAGGTGCAACGGTGTTGGCGGCAATCTTGGCGAGTCTCTTGGGGCACTCATTGGAGTAATGCCCAACCACTCCACACTCATAACAGGTGATGGTGGCCTTGTCCTTGTTGGCGACGGGGATGGCGTTGCTTCCAGTCCTAGGGCCAGTGTTGTTGTTGTTGTTGCTGTTGTTCCCGTTGTTGTTGTTGTTGTTGGGGTTGTTGTTGCTGGTCTGATTATTGTGGTTGTTGCCTCCGGGCTTCGGGGGTCCTCCGTGGTTGTTGGTGTAGTTTGGGCGGTAATTCTGAGCAGGGGGCTTGCTGTATTTTGGAGTATATCCTCCAGATGAGTTGTTGCGGTACTTCGGGTATTGCTTGGACCCATGCTGGTTCATCATCCGGCGCTTGCGGTTCTCGTTGGCTTGGTGAAGCTTCCCTTCCATCTGGATGGCTGAGTCCACCAGGGCTTCTAAGTCAGCAAAGGGAATGTTGACCAGTACAGTCTGCATCTCGTCGTGGAGTCCGTTCAGAAATCTTTCCTTCCGCTTCTCATTGGTGTCGGTTTCGTCCGGGGCGTACCTTGACAGAGTAAGGAATCTGTCGCGGTATTCTACCACGGACATTCTGCCTTGCTTGAGTTCGCGGAACTCGTCTCTCATCATCTTGATCAGTCCTTGGGGCACATGGTACTTGCTAAACTTCGGTTTGAAGTCTTCCCAGGTCATCATCTGTCCAGCATTCATTGCACGGGCGCTTGGCCACCAGGCTCTTGCAGGTCCTGACAGGTAGTGGGTGGCGAAGAGTACTTTCTCTGGGGCTTCAACTTGCGCAACTTCGAGGTTGTTCTCCGTTGTCTGGAGCCAGTCATCAGCATCGAGGGGCTCTTCGGTCTTGCTGAAAATAGGTGGGTTGGTGTTCTGAAAGTTCTTCAGTTTTGACCCAGGGTGGTCGTGGTTTCCATGGCCATTGTTGTTCTAGCAATCAGCTGCAGGTGCAGCAATGTTGGCTTGGCGTTCAGCTCTCTCGGCTTCTCGGTCCGCCATCATCATCTCTAGCATCCGCATCATGGCGTCTTGGGTGGCGCCGCGGGTTGGTGGTGCCATCTGAGTATCGGAGTAGATGATAAGATAAGAGGGAAATTTCTACGGTTTGTTTGAATTAAAGTTCACAAGTTCAAAACTTGAAAATTGAGTAGTGTTGAGGGGGTAAAAACCAACAACACTTTTTCATTCATACCAAACATCACACATTACAAATCTAACACACCGTTGGTTTGAAGAACCATTCATTCGCTCTACGATACAAGGGGATCCTGATACAACTCACACCTACTTAAGTGCTGGGGTGATACTACTCTTCCGGGTGGATTCTTCGTCTTCACGGGTGATGTGCTTGGTGATACGTCTCCAACGTATCCATAATTTCTGATGTTCCATGCAAGTTTTATGACAATACTTACATGTTTTGCTCGCACTTTATAATGTTTTTATGCATTTTCCGGAACTAACCTATTAACAAGATGCCACAGTGCCAGTTCCTGTTTTCTGCTGTTTTTGGTTCCAGAAAGGCTGTTCGGGCAATATTCTCGAATTCGACGAAATCAACGCCCAAGATCCTATTTTTCCCGGAAGCATCCAGAACACCGAAGGAGAGTCGGAGGAGAGCCAGGGGCTACCACACAGGTGGGCCGCGCGGGCCACACCCTGGCCGCGCCGGCCTGGTGTGGGGCCACCCTGTCGCCCCTCCGACTCCGTCTCTTCGCCTATATAAGCCCTTTTGACCTAAAAACGCAGTACCTTTTGACGAAACTCCAGAAAGACTCCAGGGGCGCCGCCACCATCGCGAAACTCCAATTCGGGGGACAGAAGTCTCTGTTCCGGCACCCTGCCGGGACGGGGAAATGCCCCCGGAAGCCATCTCCATCAACGCCACCGCCTCCATCATGCTCCGTGAGTAGTTCCCCCATGGACTACGGGTTCTAGCTGTAGCTAGTTGGTATCATCTCTCCCATGTACTTCAATACAATGATCTCATGAGCTGCCTTACATGATTGAGATTCATCTGATGTAATCGGTGTTGTGTTTGTCGGGATCCGATGGATTGTTACGTTATGATTGTCTATCTACAAAGTTTATGAAGTTATTGTTGCTGCAATCTTGTTGTGTTTAATGCTTGTCACTAGGGCCCGACTGGCATGATCTTAGATTTAAGCTCTATACTTATTGCTTAGATTGTATCTACAAGTTGTATGCACATGTCGCTGTCCGGAACCAAAGGCCCCGAAGTGACAGAATCGGGACAACCGGAGGGGATGGTGGTGATGTGAGGATCACATGTTTTCACGGAGTGTTAATGCTTTGCTCCGGTACTCTATTAAAAGGAGTACCTTAATATCCCAGTAGATTCCCTAGAGGCCCGGCTGCCACCGGCTGGTTGGACAAAAGATGTTGTGCAAGTTTCTCATTGCGAGCACGTACGACTATAATTGGAAAACATGCCTACATGATTAATGATCTTGATATTCTGTCTTAATGCTATTTCAATTCTATCAATTGCCCGACTGTAATTTGTTCACCCAACACTTGTTATTGGAGAGTTGCCACTAGTGTAGATAGCTGGGAACCCCGGTCCATCTTTCATCATTATATATTCGTTCTACATGTCATTGGAAGTAGTATCAACTATCTTCTGGTGCCATTGCTCCTGTGTTACTATTACTGCTGCTGTGTTATGATGGCGTGTAACTCACACGTTCGTTGGGAACCCCAAGAGGAAGGTATGATGCGCACAGCAGCAAGTTTTCCCTCAGAAAGAAACCAAGGTTTATCGAACCAGGAGGAGCCAATAAGCACGTTGAAGGTTGATGGCGGCGGGATGTAGTGCGGCGCAACACCAGAGATTCCGGCGCCAACGTGGAACCCGCACAACACAACCAAAGTACTTTGCCCCAACGAAACAGAGTGAGGTTGTCAATCTCACCGGCTTGTCGTAACAAAGGATTAACCGTATTGTGTGGAAGATGATTGTTTGCGAGAGAAAACAGTAAAACAAGTATTGCAAGCAGATTTGTATTTCAAGTATTAAAGAATGGACCGGGGTCAACAGCTCACTAGAGGTGTCTCTCCCATAAGATAAAAGCATGTTGGGTGAACAAATTACGATCGGGCAATTGACAAATAGAGAGGGCATAACAATGCACATACATGTCATGATAAGTATAGTGAGATTTAATTGGGCATTACGACAAAGTACATAGACCGCCATCCAACCGCATCTATGCCTAAAAAGTCCACCTTCAGGTTATCGTCCGAACCCCTTCCGGTATTAAGTTGCAAAGCAACGGACAATTGCATTAAGTATGGTGTGTAATGTAATCAACAACTACATCCTCGGACATAGCGCCAATGTTTTATCCCTAGTGGCAACAAGACAAAGCACAACCTTAGAACTTTCTCACATCGTCCCGTGTGTCAATGCGGCATGAACCCACTATCGAGCATAAATACTCCCTCTTGGAGTTAAGAGTAAAAACTTGGCCGAGCCTCTACTAATAACGGAGAGCATGCAAGATCATAAACAACACATATGTAATAACTTGATAATTAACATAACATGGTATTCTCTATCCATCGGATCCCGACAAACACAACATAGAGTATTACGGATAGATGATCTTGATCATGTTAGGCAGCTCACAAGATCCAACAATGAAGCACAATGAGGAGAAGACAACCATCTAGCTACCGCTATGGACCCATAGTCCAGGGGTGAACTACTCACTCATCACTCCGGAGGCGACCATGGCGGTGTAGAGTCCTCCGGGAGATGAATCCCCTCTCCGAGCAGGGTGCCGGAGGAGATCTCCGAATCCCCCGAGATGGGATTGGCGGCGGCGGCGTCTCGGGAAGGTTTTCCGTATCGTGGTTTTTTCGCATCGTGGGTTTCGCGACGGAGGCTTTAAGTAGGCGGAAGGGCGAGTCGGAGGGCCGACGAGGGGCCCACACCATAGGGCGGCGCGGGCCCCCTCCGGCCGCGCGGCCCTATGGTGGCGGCGCCTCGTCGCCCCACTTCGTATCCCTTTCGGTCTTCCGGAAGGTTCGTGGCAAAATAGGACCCCGGGTCTTGATTTCGTCCAATTCCGAGAATATTTCGTTACTAGGATTTCCGAAACCAAAAACAAGCAGAAAACAACAACCGGCTCTTCGGCATCTCGTTAATAGGTTAGTTCCGTAAAATGCACGAATATGACATAAAGTGTGCATAAAACATGTAGGTATCATCAATAATATGGCATGGAACATAAGAAATTATCGATACGTCGGAGACGTATCAGCATCCCCAAGCTTAGTTCTGCTCGTCCCGAGCAGGTAAAACGATAACAAAGATAATTTCTGAAGTGACATGCCATCATAACCTTGATCATACTATTAGTAAACATATGTAATGAATGCAGCGATCAAAACAATGGTAATGAAATGAGTAAACAAGTGAATCATAAAGCAAAGACTTTTCATGAATAGTACTTCAAGACAAGCATCAATAAGTCTTGCATAAGAGTTAACTCATAAAGCAATAAATCAAAGTAAAGGTATTGAAGCAACACAAAGGAAGATTAAGTTTCAGCGGTTGCTTTCAACTTGTAACATGTATATCTCATGGATAATTGTCAACATAGAGTAATATAACAAGTGCAATATGCAAGTATGTAGGAATCAATGCACAGCTCACACAAGTGTTTGCTTCTTGAGGTGGAGAGAGATAGGTGAACTGACTCAACATAAAAGTAAAAAGAATGGTCCTTCAAAGAGGAAAGCATCGATTGCTATATTTGTGCTAGAGCTTTTATTTTGAAAACATGAAACAATTTTGTCAACGGTAGTAATAAAGCATATGAGTTATGTAAATTATATCTTACAAGTTGCAAGCCTCATGCATAGTATACTAATAGTGCCCGCACCTTGTCCTAATTAGCTTGGACTACCGGATCTTTGCAATGCACATGTTCTAACCAAGTGTCACAATGGGGTACCTCCATGCCGCTCGTACAAAGGTCTAAGGAGAAAGCTCGCATTTTGGATTTCTCGCTTTTGATTATTCTCAACTTAGACATCCATACCGGGACAACATGGACAACAGATAATGGACTCCTCTTTAATGCATAAGCATGTGGCAACAATTATTATTCTCATATGAGATTGAGGATATATGTCCAAAACTGAAACTTCCACCATGATTCATGGCTTTAGTTAGCGGCCCAATGTTCTTCTCTAACAATATGCATGCTCCAACCATTAAGGTGGTAGATCTCTCTTACTTCGGACAAGACGGACATGCATAGCAACTCACATGATATTCAACAAAGAATAGTTGATGGCGTCCCCGAAGCATGGTTATCGCACAACAAGCAACTTAATAAGAGATAAAGTGCATAAGTACATATTCAATACCACAATAGTTTTTAAGCTATTTGTCCCATGAGCTATATATTGCAAAGGTGAATGATGGAATTTTAAAGGTAGCACTCAAGCAATTTACTTTGGAATGGCGGATAAATACCATGTAGTAGGTAGGTATGGTGGACACAAATGGCATAGTGGTTGGCTCAAGTATTTTGGATGCATGAGAAGTATTCCCTCTCGATACAAGGTTTAGGCTAGCAAGGTTATTTGAAACAAACACAAGAATGAACGGTGCAGCAAAACTCACATAAAAGACATATTGTAAACATTATAAGACTCTACACCGTCTTCCTTGTTGTTCAAAACTCAATACTAGATATCACTACAAGAAAAGTTCTGATAGACAACGTCTCAAAATCGTCCGCTAAGGGGTATTTTTCGTCGCCCATGGGCCTAACCCGACGATATGGGTTCTGTTGTGGAAACTGCGTCAGGCAAAGTCCAACGACGTTTTTTCGGTCCGTCGCGCTTGGGCGCCCTTCCGCCACGGAAAATCGGACCGTTGCGCAAGTGTTTCCGGGAGCCCGTTGACCGCCGACGTCATGCAACCGACACGTGGCGACGCCGTTAACGGCGCT
>NC_061510.1:272071701-272113900 GCF_022539505.1 Lolium rigidum | reverse complement strand
CACGCGGAGGAGACTCGAGGTGGCGGAGGAGGCGGAGGTGGCATGCTTGTTGGCTTCTCACTCGGAAACACAATGTTCTCCTTCCGCCATTGCACGGTGGTTCTACGGGCTTCTCCCAGTTCTTTGATTTCCCCATCTTCACACTGCGGGGTGCTCAAGCACCAACCCCTCATAAGCGCTCATCACTTCATCCACCATCACAACAGCAAAGTCGTCTTGGACCGAACGGCAATGGTAAGACCTTGTAGGTAAGAGGATGCCGACCGCCGCCTTGAAGGATAGGTTGAAAACTTTAACATGCAGCTCACAAGGACGGCTCTCAGTGAGATCATCCACGGGGGTAGCGAGGAGGCTCGACCACCTGGTCATCATCATCATCATTATCCACTGCTGAGAGGAAGCCACGCTGCTTTCCGGTGTGGTTGAGATTGCGGCGGGGCGATGGCATTGAGCGGTGCGGGATCTACGGCCTGCCCCCGAGCCATCCGAGATGTAAGTACTTGGGTTACCATGCTTAATTGGGCTTGCATGGTGCTCATACCCTCCTCTAAGTTAGCCGGGCGGTCTGTTTCCCTTGCCTTCCTCCTCTCATGGCTTTTATCGGGAAATCTCTTCCTTTCCGCGGGAAAGCCATACTTCCACGGAACGGAGCCTGCTCGTGCCTCGTGTTCGTCCGCCGTGTTCTTTGTTCCCAAGGGCGCGTGTCAGCTCATCGTTCTCTCTTTCGGGCTGGAACAACCCCGCCTCCACGTCCCTATGTGCTTTTTCCGGGCATCAATGGGAACCTTCGGATGAGCTTTCTTATAGATGCACTTCCTGTTTCACGGATCCAACGTTCCCCCAATCCCGTAGAACCACTCCTTGCACCGTTCGATCCAACCGTGTGTCCCTAATCTGATCCCTTCTTCGGTCGGTTCCGCCTCGGCTGCACTGCCACTTAGGACGGTTAGCCACGTATCCACTGGACCCGGAATTTGGTGATATAGCTTCAACGCAGCATTTGCCTTATTTATTTCCGACCTTCTCTTAAATTCTTCGACTCCGTCTTGTACTTCACGAATTCTTCCCGGTGAGTTTTTACCTTCTCATTGTCCGGAGTCTTCTTTATCTTGATAAGGCGGCGCAATCTTTTCTTGTGGCTCTTGAATAGTTCGGCCATCTTCTTCTTGCCAAACTCGCGGAGGGCCTGCTCCATCTTGGCCTTTTCGGCGTCACCCCCTCTTCGGGTACTATGTTGAAATGTGACATGAGCTTGTCCATAATGCTGTTTTTGGCTACATCATCGATATAAAGACCTTGACCTTCTTCCTCTGCGAGACAGCACTAGTCCCTTCGGCTTGTGCCATTCTCGAACGGTGATCGGGACGTGGTCCCTAACAAGCACTCCGCATTGAGCTATAAATGCCTTTGCACCTTTCTCCGGAGCAATCGGTTTACCATCATTTTCGATGTGGGTGATGTCGTGCCTAACACCGTCATCCAACTTTTTGGCCGGGCCTCGCTTCCTCGACTTTACGGAAGAAGTGCTCGATCCGGAGGGCTAAAAAAGAAATAATTCATAGTCGAGTACAATTTAATTAGTTAATGCATCTAGTCGATCAACGGCGGCTTAATTAGTTTATATACCTCGGTGATAACTACGGTTCGGGAGCCATTATGATGATCTTGTTCCTCACCGGCGCCACTAGGATCTTCTTCCTCAATATTCTCCGCTCCCTCACCGGAGTCATTCAAATAAGTTGCGGTGACATCGTCACCGCCATCATCTGGAATAACGTCGTCGTCGCGATCATCCGAGTACCGTTTGCTATGAGTTCCTCCATGAAATTTTCTTGAATTTCATCTCTCTCCATGCTTTCTACAACGACACTGCAAGCTATACATAGGAACCATCATATGATCAAATTAAGGATAATGCGAGAAAACTGAAAATGGAGTTACATATGTATAGTTCTTAACTAAGGATCGATAATATAGTGCTAAAAGCGAGATAGTGCGATTACATGCATACATAGATCGGGTTCATGTTTATTTAACCCTAATACATATCAATCACTACTACAACCACTCAACCGCGCAGACCGGGTCCTAGAGGGCGCCGACCGGGTCCCGAGCCGCGGCTGGGTGTGCCCCCAAAGCCACGGAACAACAACGGGAGCATAGCTAACATGAGATCCCCGCATAACGCTCCATCCGGTCCTATACATGTTGTCTAACGCGTACATGTAACGGCGAACGTGCTCGTCCTCCGCCGCAATGCGGCTGAGCTACCTCCTCCGGCGGGGCCGGCTCCCTACGAAACGACCGTGGCCCATAAGACCTCCACCATAGAATATCCGGGTCGACGACGGGACCCGGATTCCGCACCAAGGTGCGCGACCCGGAAGCTAAGACCTCCCGGTGCCACCCCGGCGGAGCCCAGTCCCGGACCTCCCCTATCTGCTCCATCTCCTCGGTGAGAGTCGGACCACGGCCCGCCGGCTGTCGGCTGTCGCGGCATCGTAGCTACGAAAACAAATCATATATGTATACTAATATAAATAAAAAACATGATATTGTGCTAAATAAAAAACTTCACTACTTTTGTACTAACGCCGCGTTCCACGACCCTGTTTTGGGGGCGTCGGCGAGGCGCCGGCGGTACCGGCACCGCCACGGACTCGGCGCTCCTCCTCGCTCGCTCTTTCTCTATTTCGCGACCCTAAGTCTATGTCGCGGCGGCACCGCTACGGACTCGGCACCGCCACGGTCTAAGTCGTCGGCGCGCGCGGGGGGCGGCGCCGACACAAATGAATCTATTTTCTAACTTTTCTAACTTTTTCCTAACTAATTTTCTAACTTTTCTCTAACTAATTTTACTAACACTAATTTTTCTAACACACTAACTACACTATTTTTTTTCACTTAATTTTACTAACAAACTAACTACACTAATTTTTGTAACACACTAACTACACTATTTTTTTTCACTAAATTTTACTAACAAACTAACTACACTAATTTTTCTAACACACTAACTACACTATTTTTTTTTCACTAAATTTTACTAACAAACTAACTACACTAATTTTTCTAACAAACTAACTATACACTATAATCTAACAAATGAAAAAAAAAAAAAAACCGGATCGAGCGAGAGGCTTACCGGCGGAGGGAGAGGAGCGGTGGCGGCCGGCGGGGTCGGCGGCGGCGATGGCGGCGGACGGCGAGAGAGGCGGAGGCGGGCGCGGCGGAGGCGGGCGCGGTGGCGGCGGACGGCGAGGAGGAGTGGCGGCGGAGGCGGCGGCCGGCCGTGCGCGCGCGGAGGCGGAGGCGGGCGCGCGGCGGGAGGGCGGCGGCGATGGCGCGGCGGCGAGGCGGGCGCGGCGGAGGCGGAGCGCGGCGGGAGGGCGGCGGCGATGGCGCGCGGCGGCGGCGGCGGCAGCGGCGTGGGCGCGCGGCGGTTGGGCAGCCGGCGGCGTGGGCGCGCTTCGTCTCCGCGGGATTGATCGCCGCGGAGACGAAGTCCTTTCTTTTATACTCCCCCCCCTTTGGACCCGGTGCGTTTTACAAACCGGGTCCAAAGACCCCCCTTTGGACCCGGTTTGTAAAACAAACCGGGACTAAAGGCCTTTTTCTGCTGCGTTTTCGCTGCGCGCGCAAAAAAGGCCTTTAGACCCGGTTTTTAATACAAACCGGGTCCAAAACCAATTTTTTAAAAAATTTCATTCCCGCCTTATTTCAAATGAAAAAAAGCCACCGCACCGCCACCGCACCGCCTGGCCACCACCGTCACCGCCGTGTAGTGGCCACTGTCGCCACCGCCACCGCCGTGTACTGGCCACCGTCGGCACCGCCGTGTACTGCCCACCACCGCCACCGCCACCGCCTGGCCACCACCGTCACCGCCATGTACGGGCCACCGCCGTGTACTGCCCACCACCGCCACCGCCACACGTGTCCCTTCCCCGTGCCACGTGTCGCCGCCGCTTCCACGTGCCTCGCCCCGCCGCCACCGCCGTGCGCCGTGTAGATCCCGCTTCCACGTGCCACGCCCCGCCGCTTCCCCGCGCCACCTGTCGCCGCCGCTTCCACGTGCCACGCCCCGCCGCTTCCCCGCTCCACGCGTCGCCAAACTTGCCGCGTCGCTGTGCTATAAAGCGCCGCGTGCGCGCGGAACCACACGTCGCCGTCGCCTCCGTTCATTCGTCGCCGGGATGCCGCCGCGCCGTCGCGGCTCGTCCGGTTTTCGTGGCGTCCGGCGCGGCCGAACGGTAGGTTCTACGCCGAGATGCGTGCCGGTGGCTTCCGGCTCACCCTCGGCACGTACAACACCCCGGAGCTGGCGGCGCGCGCTTACGACGCGGCCGCATGGCGATTTCGGCGGCCACGGTGCGACATGAACTTCCCAGACGTCGAATCGCTAGAGGAGGCGGAGTTCCTCGCGCCGACGCCGTGCCTCGTCGACGACGAGGACCGTCGCCGCCACCGCCGGGTGCGGCGCCGGATCGCAATCGCCGAGCACGACGAGGAGTTGATGCGCCGGTGGAGGGCGCGGTTCCCAACGACGTCGACAACACCGCCGCGTTCTTCGCCGACCTCCGGGCACAACGCAGGTCCAACGGGCGCCATCGTCGGGCCGTCGCCGTGTTCGAGCTCGATAACCCGAATACAACTTGGGCCGACAACGACCCTCGGTGGGACGACATTTGGACCGAGACAACCTCCGACGACGAGTAGATCGACTAGACTAGTTGTTTATCTATTTTATTGTATTTTCAATAAAGTCGTTGTGGCGGACGCTGATGATGAGAAAAGTTTCCCGCCGGATTACATGTGGAATTAAAGTACGAACTCAACTGAAAATTAATTAAGATACATGGCCAGATAGTACTCGTGCCTAGCCCTATAGTACTCGTGCCTAGCTCAACTGAAAATTAATTAAGATACATGGCCAGATTCGACTCGTTCGAGTCATTCGGTCATACTCGTGCCTAGCCCTATAGTACTCGCCACTCGTAGTCGTCGTAGTCGCCGTCATCATCGTCGGCGGCATCGGGGTCGCGGTAGTCAAACCTCGGCGGGAGAGCACGCGTGGGCTGGGACCGAGGGTAGCGCAGGCGGGGGCCACGGTGGGCCATGACGCCCTGGAGAGTTCGGTCGCGCCACCACGGCCGACGGCCGGCCTCGTTGAAGTTCGAAGGAGGCGGGCCGCCGTCCTCGTGCACGGCGAGCGCCCTCTCACGCCGATTGATGAAGAAGCTCTCCCAAGTCGGGCTGTAGTCGGGATGCCACGCGGGGATTCCTCCGCTGCTACGGCGTGAGCTCGAAGTAGTAGTGGTTCGTGATGGCCATCTCGCGCGCCACACCTAGAGGGACAGGGAGGGACCGGTACCCCTCCGGCAGCTCGGCAACCAGCCGGTAGGGACGCGGTAGCCCGGCGGGCAGGGGTAGTTCGACGCGCAAAGCGCCTCCGCCTCCCGGAGGGTTAGAGATACGATGGAAGCCATGTGACCTGGTGATGAGGTTTGCGGATATGAGTCTAGATGTGATATGTAAATGGAGGCCAAGCCAACATATATATAGTGAAAAAATGGCGGGAGGACGGAGGCGGGAAGCGGTGGAAAGCGCGGGAAGAAAAATAGGCGGGAACGCGGTGGCGCCAAAAGCTGTCGGTGGGATAAGGACGTGTGGGTAACCTTTAGTCCCGGCTGGTGGGTACAACCGGGAGTAAAGATCATTTTTTGTCATATCTAACAAAAGTGTCGGTGGGATAAAGACGTGTGGGTAACCTTTAGTCCCGGCTGGTGGGTACAACCGGGACGAAAGATCCTTTTTTGTCATCTAACAAAGCTGTCGGTGGGATAAAGACGTGTGGGTAACCTTTAGTCCCGGCTGGTGGGTACAACCGGGACTAAAGATCCTTTTTTGTCATCTAACAAAACTGTCGGTGGGATAAGGACGTGTGGGTAACCTTTAGTCCCGGCTGGTGGGTACAACCGGGACTAAAGATGTCGGCGAGGATAAGAACGCATGGGTGGACGCACTTCGCTCGATGAGATAAAGCATGTAGCGCACGACGCCCTGTCGAGTAGAAGCGGTGCTTGTGCCTATAAAAGGAGCATCGATACGGCTTGCCAAGCGGATCAACAAGCCAAGCAGAGATTCATTCCCATGGATTGGAAAATCTCCCGTGGCGCAGCTTCTCGAAGATGTTGTTGGTGCACACGCCCTACGGCATCTTCGGAAGGCTGCGCCTCGGAATTTTCTCCCTGCAAGCCCGTGAACGACTACATCTCCTCTAACGGTGTTGGGGAAAGGGTTGGGAAATCTCCCGTGGCGCAACTTCTCGAAGATGTCGTTGGTGCACAAGCCTTACGGCATCTTCGGAAGTTGCTCCTCGGAATTTTTTCCTGCAAGGCCATGAACGACTACATCTCCTCTAATGGTGTTGGGGAAAGGGTTGGAAAATCTCCCGTGGCGCAGTTTCTCGAAGATGTTGTTGGTGCACATGCCCTACGGCATCTTCGGAAGCTGCGCCTCGGAATTCTTCCCTGCAAACCCGTGAACGACTACATCTCCTCTATATATATGGTACAAAAAGCCAACCACATCTCCACTTTTCATATCTTACATACGGTTAAATGATTACACAAAAATAAATGGGAAATTGATTGCCATGTTGAGATACTCATTTGTGCCATGGAGCATCTTCATCATTTAATCTTCTTCGGCCTTAACCATGGAGCATCTTCATCATTTAACTTGATGCTTGGATCAATGTTCACTCCGAAGGGTGGAATTTCATCAAACTTATTATAATCTTCGACATGTCTGTCTTGTCCTCCACTCCCACGATGTTTCTTTTTCCGGAAAGAACTATGTGGCGCTTTGGCTCATCGTTTGATGTATTTGTTTCCTTATGTTTCCTTTTTCTTGGTTTGCTAGACATATCCTTCACATAGAAAACCTGGGCCACATCCTTGGCTAGGACGAATGGTTCGTCTCTATACCCAAGATTGTTGAGATCCATTGTTGTCATTCCATACAACTTGTCTACACGAACCCCGCCTCCTGTTTTGTTGACCCATTTGCACCTAAACAAAGGGACCTTAAAAGAAGGTCCATACTCAAGTTCCCGAGATATCCTCTATGTAACCATAATATGTGTCATTTGGGCCTTCATTCATTATTGCATCAAAGCGGACACCACTTGTTTTGGTTGGTGCTCTTTTTATCTTGGGCGATCGTGTAAAATGTATTCCCATTTATCTCGTACCCTTGGAAAGTCACTACGGTCGAAGATGGTGTCCGGGCCGGCAAGTACTGACTGATCTTCAATATCTTCGTTATTCGGGAGATGTTTTTGCAACCAACCGCCGAAAGTCGACATGTGTTCACGTCTAATCCAATCGTTCGAGCTGCCCGGGTTCCGGGAGCGTAGAAAGTTCTTGTGGTCACCGATATACGGAGCCACCATGGTGGAACTTTGTAGAACCGTGTAGTGTGCTTGAGTCAAAGAAATCCCGTCCCTACATATCATTGATTTCCTTCCTAGCGTGCCTTTTCCACTTAGTCTCCCTTCATGCCGCGATTCGGGAACACCAATCGGCTTAAGGTCGGGAATAAAGTCAACACAGAATTCAATGACCTCCTCTGTTCCATAGCCCTTGGAGATGCTTCCTTCCGGCCTAGCACGGTTATGAACATATTTCTTCAAGACTCCCATGAACCTCTCGAAGGGGAACATATTGTGTAGAAACACGGGACCGAGAATGGAAATCTCATCGACCAGGTGAACGAGGAGATGTGTCATAATATTGAAGAAGGATGGTGGGAACACCAGCTCAAAACTAACGAGACATTGGACCACATCATTCTGCAACCTCGGTAGAATTTCCGGGTTTATTACCTTCTGAGAAATTGCATTGAGGAATGCACATAGCTTCACAATGGGCGATCGAACATTTTCCGGTAGAAGCCCCCTCAATGCAATCGGAAGCAAGCTGTGTCATTATCACGTGACGGTCATGAGACTTCAGGTTACTGGAATGTTTTCTTCTCCATATTTATTATTCCCTTTATATTGGAGGAGAAGCCGGACGGGACCTTGATACTGCTAAGACATTCAAAAAATATTTCCTTCTCTTGCTTTTGTAAGAGCGTAGGCTGGATAAATGACGTCCTTTAACTCTCTCATGCAGCTTTTTGGGGTCTTTCCAACGTTGCTGGTCCTCCCGTGCTTACGGTGTATCTTTTGTCTTCCCGTACACACCCGGAAAGTCTAGCAGAGTTCACGCAAAGATTCTTCGTCACGTGCATCACATCGATTGAAGAGCGGACCTCTAAGACTTTCCAATAGGGTAGATCCCAAAATATAGATTTCTTCTTCCACATGGGCGCGTGTCCGGCATCGTCATTCGGAACGGACCGTCCGCCGGGACCCTTTCCAAATATTACATCTAGATCCTTGACCATACCAAATATATCAACACCATCACGATGGGGAGGCTTCCTCCGGTGATCAGCCTCACCGTTGTAATGCTTGCCTTTCTTTCTTACGGGATGGGTAAGCCTAAGAAATCGACGATGCCCCGGGTACACGACCTTCGACCTTTTTCCAAATAATCACCTTCGAGCTCATGTAAACAGTGTGTGCATGCATTGTATCCCTTGTTTGACTGTCCTGAAATGTTACCAAGAGCAGGCCGGTCATTGATGGTTACGAAAAGCATCGCTCTTAGGTCAAATTCCTCCTGCTTGTGCTCGTCCCACACACGTACACCTGCTAGGGACCACAGCTGTAGAAGTTCTTCGACTAATGGCTTCGGTACACATCAATGTCGTTCCCGGGTTGCTTCGGGCCTTGTATGAGCACTGGCATCATAATGAACTTCCGCTTCATGCACAACCAAGGAGGAGGTTATATATACAAAGAGTCACAGGCCAGGTGCTATGGCTGCAGCTCTGCTCTCCAAAAGGATTCATGCCATCTGTACTGAGACCAAACCGTAAGTTCCTTGCATCCTGTGCAAAGTTTGGGAACTCTCTATCGATTTTTCTCCATTGGGAGCCATCAGCAGGGTGCCTCAACATCACGTCTTTCTTACGGTCTTCTTTGTGCCATCGCAACAACCTAGCGTGCTCTTTATTTCTGAACAAGCGTTTCAGCCGTGGTATTATAGGAGCATACCACATAACCTTGGCAGGAACCCTCTTCTCGGGGCGCTCGCCCACAACATCACCGGGGTCATCTCGTCGATCTTATACCGCAATGCGATGCACACCGGACATGCATCCAAATTCTCGTACTCATCGCGGTAGAGGATGCGGTCATTAATGCATGCATGTATCTTTTGCACATCTAATCCTAGAGGGCAGACAATCTTCTTCGCTTCGTACGTACCGGCGGGCAATTCGTTACCCCTTGGAAGCTTCCTCTTAATTATTGTCGACAACTTTCCAAATCCTGAGTCGGTGACACCGTTCTGCGCCTTCCATTGCAACAATTCCGAGTGTCTTGCCTAGCTTTTTATGGCCATCTTCGCAAGTTGGGTATAACAATTTGTTGTGATCTTCTATCATCTTGTCGAAGGCCAACCTTTCCTTTTCAGTTTCACATTCTCTCCTTGCATCGGCAATGGCCCGGCCAAGATCATCATCAGCGAGGCTCATCCGGTGCCTCTTGATCTTCTACTTCATTGTCTTCATTGCCTTCTGCGGTATCATCGTATTCGGGAAATTGGGATAACCGTCATCATCCTCTTCCTCTTCGTCATTGTCTTCCATCATAACCCCTCTTTCTCCGTGCTTGGTCCAACAATAGTAACTGGGCATGAAACCGGATCGCGAGAAGGTGGTCTGTGAATGAGACTCGAGCGAGCGTAATTTACGGTATTCTTGCAGTCCACACATGGACAATACATGAAGCCACCATGTTTGTTTGCCTCCGCCACGGCCATAAAATTATCCAGGCCCGCGGTGAACTCGTCAAACCGTCGGTCAATGTACATCCATTGCCGATTCATCCGCATGATATAATTAAGCTGATCAAAACCATTACGGAACATCACGATGTATATATACACATGCATTTTATCAATTGCGGATGAAAAGGATAAAGTTGTTAACCTCGATGAAGAAGAAAAAAGCAAGTTAAGTGTGGCTTGATTTGTGTAAACTCAAGTGGCAAACCCTCTTAAGCATTTCATCAAACACCTCTTATGCATGTGAAGAAGAGAGGAGAGCAATACACCCTCTTGTGAAGATAGTGAAAAAATGGCTAAGTGTGGCTCACACTTGGGCAAGGGCAAGGTTATATAGCCGGAGGGGGCCTTTGGACCCGGTTTGTCATACAAACCGGGACTAAAGGGTTCCCCGGGCTGACACGGCCTGCCGCGCCCTGCGGGTGGACCCTTTGGTCCCGGTTTGTGTGACAAACCGGGTCCAAAGGCCGCTACAGGACAGGCGCCAGCGGGTGGGGTCGTCCTGGGCAGAAACGAACCGGGTCCAATGGGGGCATTGGACCCGGTTTGGTTCAGCAGTGGGTCATTTGCTTGGGTCCAAAGGCCTCTTCTCCACTAGTGGGAGCTTAGCTAGAAAGTTAACCTCTGAGCCAGAGTTCCTAGAGAAACATATCCCAACGGGAAAGGTTCCAGTAAGGTACTTCAAACTCCCAAAGTTCAAGATATCATTTGGATTTGAAGCCTCAAAATTGCTCAAAGGTTTGGGCCTACAACTGCCATTTAGCATGGAAGCAGATCTTTCAGAAATGGTGGATTATTCATCAGTGGAACATAGTATGAGTGTTTCATCCGTTTTCCACAAGTCATTTGTTGAAGTGAATGAAGAAGGAACTGAGGCCGGAGCAGCAAGTGCTGGTGTAGTGAGAATGTGTAAGTCTTTACGCGCAAAACCGCCCACGAAGGTGGATTTTGTCGCGGATCATCCTTTCATCTTTGTCATCCATGAAGACACGGCCGGTGTGGTGCTATTCATCGGTCATGTGGTTAATCCTGTACTTGTAGCATAGTGCATCTGTTGTGAATCACGGTTCTTGGTGATTCGCTGCCGCATGTAGGTGAAGTATTTTCCTATGTTTTTTTTGCGAATCAAGTATTTTCCTATGTGTTCGTGCTGACATTGCACGCAAATGTATGGAGTAATAAATGTTTCTATTTTTGGGCTATGGCGCGCAGCCCGTGTTCACTAGGGAGCAGGAGGATAGGACTGACAACGGTTAGAAATGTCGCATGCATTTTTGAAATCAGCCAATTTGTATGTTATTTGATTTTTTCAAATCGAGGTGGAACCGGTGGTCCATATTCTGATAGATAGATCTTGCAGTTTTGTAACACCCCAATGTATAATCCATATAATTCTACATAATTTTTATTAATACGATTTTTTGATGATTCCATTAGCATTCTATAACACACCTCTAGATCAATTTTGAATTGATTTAGATAAAATGGACAAAAGTTTATTAAATCAATTGAAAGTAGCAAAAATCTTGAAAAATCATAGTACTCATGCACAAGACATGAAATATGGTACATTGTGTGTGAAAAATGGAAAGGTTCCATTCTCCATCTTATTGGTGTACTTTCTTCACAAGGTCTTTTTAGTTATTTAAAAGACAGAAAATGAACATTTTCCACAAAAATGGAAATGTTCCTTCACACTATTTATTTCCATGGTACAAGGCATGTGAAAGCCATAAATTAATCTTTTTTTACGAAAAATGGTCCACAAATGGTCATGGACTTTGTTACGTGGTAGGCCACTTAATTTGTTGAAGACCATTAAGATTGCACAAGTTCGACCATTTTGTGAATCATGTTTTTGAAAAAAGAAAAAATAAGATGTAATTTTTGTGGCACCTAGTACCCGACAAATGAGTCCATGCCAGGAGCTGCAGTTTGGACCCTTTTAGCGTACTATTTGATATTTTTAATCAAGGTGCAAACATCGGGGTCACAAATCCATAAATACATCTTAATTCTTTTTTGTTATGGACAAGGTGTATGATCGAGATCACCAAACCTTGATATAACGATACAGGATTTGATCTAGAGATTGTCTTGGGGAAGAAGAAGAATACAGAGAAGGATCAGATTCGTTTTACTTCTTCCTAACCACTCACACAGCCACACACGCCTGTATTTAACTCTCGCCAGACACAGCTGGCATTTGCTAGCTACGTGACCACATGTCACACTTTTCCGTCACCCACTTCCGAAGACGTAACCCCCGTAGGCGCCTTCCCTGGAGGTATCTCCTCCCGTGTCATGCTCAGCGTGACACTGGCCTCCCCTTGAGTAGCAGCTTGTCCCCAAGCTGCCGCATCTGGAAACCGCTGACGAACCACTTCATAGTCTTCCCATGTTGCCATATCCTCTTTCATAGTTGACCACTTAATCAGCACCTGCAGGTATGATTTGTTTCCCTTCTTCACCAATCTCCTGTCCAAAATCTCCTCCGGTTCCAATTCCGCAATGTCCAGCTGAAGCGGAGTAGGCAGCTCTGTAAAGATTGGAGTGTGATCTGGGATATAGGACTTCAGCTGAGATACGTGGAATACTGGGTGCACTTCACTTGTTGACGGTAGCTCTAGCTTGTACGCCACTGAACCATATTTTGCCAGCACCGTGTATGGTCCAAAATACTTGAAGGACAGTTTGGGATAGGGACGACGTACCACTGATTGTTGGACATACGGTTGCAGTTTGAGTAACACCTGCTCTCCAATCTGAAACTCTCGAAAAGATCGTTTGGCATCAGCTGTGCGCTTCATCCTTCGGGTGGCTCTGTCCAGTTGCAGTTTGAGGAATTCCGACAAATTGTTTCGTTCCTGTAGCATTTCATCCACTGCAAGAGGCACTGTGTCAGCACTGACTGGAAACATACCGTGCGTTGGCTCATGCCCATACAGTGCCTTGAATGGAGAACACCCCAGTGTGGTGTGATAGCATGTATTATACCAGTACTCCGCTAAAGGTAGCCACTTGACCCATTGTTTTGGTGATGCAGCCACTGAACAGCGCAGGTACAATTCCAGACACTGATTCACTCTCTCTGTTTGCCCATCCGACTGTGGATGGTATGCCGTGCTCAGATTCAGTTGAGTGTGTAAGTTGGTGAATAGGCTTTTCCAAAATGCACTGGTGAAGATATTGTCCCGATCAGACACAATGGAGGAAGGCAAACTATGCAGTTTGACCACATTATCAAGGAATGTCTGGGCCACTTGTGGTGCAGTAAACGGGTGCTTCAGTGGTAGAAAATGACCATACTTAGTGTACCTGTCGACCACTACCAGAATTACCTCATAACCTCCAGACTTGGGCAAGCCCGTGATGAAGTCCATGGATACTGATTGCCAAGGAGCTGAGGGAGGTTGCAAAGGTTGCAATAGTCCTGGTGTCTTGCAATTCTCGTGTTTTGCCTGTTGACAAATTGTGCACTGCTTGACGAATTCCTCTACTGCCACTTTCATGCCCTCCCATGCAAACAAGTTTTTGAGCCTTTGATATGTCACCTGTATGCCTGAGTGCCCTCCCAACGCTGAGGAGTGAAAAGTTGTGATAATTTTTGTTTGTAGACCCACATTGGCCCCAACCCACACTTTCCCATGGGAGTATATGAGGCCATCCTTCATTGTGTACCCCTGAGCATTGTGGCATGATACTGCCAGTTCTCTCAATAACTGTTGTGCTGCTGGATCCACCACATAGGAATTGACCACCTCTTGCATCCAGTTAGGCTGAACCACTGAAATTGCATGAAACACATGCCCAATGCGTGACAGTGAGTCAGCAGGTGTATTGTCTACTCCTTTGTTATACTGGAACTTATATTGCAGCCCAATCAGCTTGGTCATAGCTTTTCTTTGCAGTTCAGTGTGCAGAACTTGGTCCTCCAAGCAGCATAGACTCTTGTGATCTGTCTCAATTATGAAAGGGCCTCTCTGAAAATAAGCTCTCCATTTATCCACAGCCATCATAATTTCCAAAAATTCCTTTTCATATATTGACAATTTCTAGTTGTTAACCCCCAGTGCCCTACTCAGATAAGCAACAGGATGCCCCTGCTGTAGCAGCACCGCTCCAATCCCACTGTCACATGCATCAGTTTCAATAACAAATGGGCGGTTAAAATCCGGTAATGTGAGTACTGGTGTTTGAGACATTGCTTGCTTCAGATTATCAAAGGCCAACTGAGTAGCAGAAGTCCACACAAAGGCTGTATTCTTTTGCAGCAGATCTGTCAATGGTTTGGCCAACAGTCCATAGTTTTTAACAAATTTTCTGTAATATCCAGTTAGACCAAGGAATCCCCTTAATTCTGTAAGGTTGGATGGTTGTGGCCAGTGCAACATTGCTTCTGTTTTTGTTCTGTCAGTGGCCACCCCTTTATCAGAGATGATGTGTCCCAAGTACTCCAATTGAGTTGCTGCAAATTGACATTTGCTGAGTTTGACATAAAATTTGTTCTCCTGCAAAATCTGGAACACAACCCTCAAATGCTGCAGGTGTTCTTCGATGGATTTACTATAGACCAAGATGTCGTCCATGAAAACCAGCACACATTTGCGAATATATCCGGAGAAAATGGAATTCATCACACACTGAAATGTGGCCGGGGCATTAGTCAGTCCAAATGGCATGACCTTGAATTGAAAGTGTCCATGGTGTGTCTTGAATGCTATTTTCTCTTCGTCTTTTTCCAACATCCTTATCTGGTGATACCCACTCCTCAGGTCGAGCTTGGAGAAGAATTTGGTACCCGCCAATTCATCTAACAATTCATCAATGATTGGCATGGGAAATTTGTTCTTGATTGTGGAAGCATTGAGTCGACGATAATCTATACAAAATCTCCACTGGCCATCCTTTTTCTTTACCAACAGCACTGGTGAGGCAAATGGGCTCACACTTGCCGTGATAATTCCCATCTTCAGCATTTGTTTCACTTGTCTCTCAATCTCATCCTTTTGCAAGGGCGAGTATCGATAAGGGCGAGCATTTGTTGGTGCGATGTAATCGGTAACAAGGAAATGGCATGCTCAAAACCCCTCACTGGTGGCAATTCTGACGGTTCTTGGAAAATCGATTCGTACTGGGATAGTAACTGTTGCACGCATTCAGGTATCGGCACCACTGTTACCTCCTCTTTGTTTTCCAGAATTGCTGTTGCCCACAGTTCATTCGCATGATGCATTTGTATCACCTGCTCCAAGGACACCTCTGAAATATGGTCTTGCTGTCTTGGCATAACCCCTTGCAGCCGCACTGTGGTGCCCATATATGGTACCTCAAGCCATTTCTCAACCCAATCACAGTTCATTGGTCGAAACTTCTTCAGCCAGTCTATTCCCAACACAGCATCATAGCCCCCCATATCTAGCACTAGCATATCATGCTCAAATTTGACTCCATGAGTGTGCCAAGTGAATTTAGGAATGTAGCTGTTGCATACCAGTTGCTCCCCATTTGCCACCTTGACCTGAATAGGTGATCTGGACTGTGGGATTAGGCCTAGTTTACGGACCATAGCTGCATCAATAAAGCTTCCTGTACTGCCTGAATCAACTAGCAACAACACTGTCAAATTGTTGACTCTAGCTGGTAATTGGATCGTGCTGTCAGCATCTGTTCCACTAATAGCGTTCATAGACAGCTGCTCCGCCTCATCTACTGCCAAAGCTTCCATGTTAGTCACCATTTACAGCACTTCATCCGACAGAACTTCAGGTGCTGTATCCACTTGCATTGCTTTGAGTTGTGCCACCACTGGTGCTGCACATTGGTGTCCTGGAGCATATTTTGCTCCACACTTGAAACACTCATTGTTTGCTCTTCTGTATTCCTTCAGCTGTTGTGCCTTCCACACCTCCCCCGAAGTGAATTTGTTCTTCTCCTTCCATGGCGTGTTTTGATACTGCTTGTACGGTTTATATGCGGGCTTGGAACTGTCTGGTGTTTGCTCAAATACTTGTGCCATCAGTGTCGCCCTCTGCACTGAATCTGGCAATTGTGCTTCCACCGCCACACGCAGCTCCTCTTTCAGACCTAGCACGAATTGAGTAACGAGCATCACGCCACCAAATGCTGGATCATATAATTTGATGTGATATACCAACTTATCAAACTGTTTCCGATATTCTGCCACCGTTCCTGTTTGCTTCAGCTGTAGCAATTCCTTCAGTTTTACTCGGTGCGTATCGACATCGAACTCGGTTTTGCTTGAACGCGTGAAACCAGTGTGCTGCAGCGTCCTGGGGGTACATCGTTGCTGCAGCTACTTGAAATCCTGGAGCGATCTGATACAGAGTGAAGAACGTCTCACAGGTATCGACCCAAATGCTCGCATCAGTGCCATCAAATCGAGGAAAATCCATCCGTAGCATCCATGGCCTTCTCTGGTGAGAATCATCATTTTCCGGGGACAGCGAATCTCGCACAGTTGAACTCTCAGGGTACTCCTCTGGGCGAGGGGAGAAGATAGCTACCTGCGGATTTGAAGCGCTTGTCGGCCCTGGGCCGAAGATGCTTCCCGTGGTATGAGGGCGCACCAACACCGGCGGTGGGTGGGTGGGCGCAGCATCCTTGTTCTTCACCCCGTGCGCGAGCGACACCTGCTCGTCCTCCAGTTTTCCCAGCTTTTCCATGGACAGATCAACCTTGAGTTGTACCTGATCCAGGCGGTGCCCTTGGAGATCCATCTTCGCCTCCATCGACAGGAAACGCTCCTCCAGCGTGTCCAGCTTTCCCATCTTCTCCATCAACCGCGCCTCCATCGCCTCCATCGCCGTCACCGTGAAACGGACCTGTGCACTCGGCTTGAACGGTGCCGTTGCAGCAGACTTCTCTGAATCAACCGAACGCTGCGTGGGATTTACGCTAGATCGCTCGAGAGCAATTAGCAACCGTGAGCAGACGCCTTACCGGTACGATCTCGAGATCTAGTCGCGCGAACGGATCGAACAAAGCAACTGATACCAATTGTTATGGACAAGGTGTATGATCGAGATCACCAAACCTTGATATAACGATACAGGATTTGATCTAGAGATTGTCTTGGGGAAGAAGAAGAATACAGAGAAGGATCAGATTCGTTTTACTTCTTCCTAACCACTCACACAGCGACACACGCCTGTATTTAACTCTCGCCAGACACAGATGGCATTTGCTAGCTACGTGACCACATGTCACACTTTTCCGTCACCCACTTCCGAAGACGTAACCCCCGTAGGCGCCTTCCCTGGAGATATCTCCTCCCGTGTCATGCTCAGCGTGACATTTTTTTTTTTTGGAAAACCCAATTTATAGTCCATACAGGCTACACCCACTTGAATGGAAGCTGCCTCGTCATCAACGAATGGCACGAGGGAGGAACACGAGCAGGCTACACACTTGAATGGAAGAGAGGAGGCAATTTGGCAAGAAAAGGCATGCATGTTTGCGATGGGGGTCCAATCTGTTGAATATAAATACACATCCTAGTCTCTTTTCATCAGTTCAGACTTTTCATTTAATTGGCTAGTACATCAATATTTCATGGTACGAGAGCCAAGAGGTCTCAAATTCAAGATCTTGCTCGTGCGGTATTAAAAAAACAAAAGAGAAGATTATGTGTCATGTGCACCAAATCCGCGCTAATGACTAAAATAGCCTAGACATGAGGGGGAGTGTTGAATATAAATACACTTCCTAGTCTCCTTCCATCGGTTCGAACTTTTGAAATAATTTGCTAGTGCATCAATCTTTCACAATCACACACATTAATTTCCAACCAAGTGTAGAAAATGCATATGCGCGACTTGTCACCCGAAACGTGCGCAATGTGCCCCAAGAATACCCACGGTTTACTTAGAGCAATTCAAATAGTATAGCCAGCTGATGGTTATAAGTTAAGTGTCATATCATCTATAGCCAACTTAGAGCCAACATATACTTAATTAATGTGTGGCCCACCTTTCACTCACACAAAATGCCTAGGAGCACGTGCTAGAGCTGGCTCTTGATAAAAGCTCACTCTCCTTCTCTCTCCTCCTCTCTCTGCTCCAACTAAGCAATAATATACTATTTTAACCCTTATAGCCAGCTGACTAGAACTTATTGTACTTGCTCTTAGAGTAACACCGTGTAATAGTTCACACATTTTTAGATAAAGTATTTATTACTTAAAATGTTTAACCGAAATGCCTATCTGATCCCGGCTCAGATGCTCCCTGTTTCTAGACCAATCGCATTCACCATCTCTCTGGCTTTCCAATGTATTTGCTCATGTATTTTTAAATGTATTCTTTATCATGAACAGTGCACAAAACACCGCATCAGAGCTCATTAACGAGCTCAAGACCGTCTCCGCCGCATCAACCCATCCAAGCTAAAGCGCGACTAGAGGGGAAACTTCCCAACTCGTTTGTCGGTGAGGATCTGCAGACATCGCCGACTCCGCATAAGGCCCCGACGGCGCGAGCATCTCCACCATGCCCCCATCACCATGAAGCTTTAGCGCTGGCGACACGCCCCATCGCTGTCGCGACCCCATCAACGTGTTGTGGCTTCCTCCGTCCCCAGTGCCTACTCGCGCACTGCAAAGCAGATCCGCTTGCCTTCGAGCTGATTTTTTGTCTGTTATTTGTTCGGCGTCACCGGCGGCCGAGCCATCTCGCTCTCACGCATCTGCAAGAAAGGGTGAAAAACAATGATTTTGCAAAGTTAGATCCATGAGAGAAAGATTGCATGCGCAGACAATGCTATGGTTACAAAATCAAGATGAACACTAGGCAAAACTCACTACGAACCTACCGAACGAAAGTCCTCTCCACACCTATCTTCAAGCTCAGACCTAAGGTTAGTAGTATTACTCAAGTGTTGTGCAGTGCTTGTGAGATGATGTGATGTGAGAGCTTAGGGGTAGTAAATAAAGTCTGCTAGAGCTGCCCAACTACACACATGTAACCGCGGTGCACTGTGTTGGTTTCTTGCGAGTTACAGTCACCCGCCCACCGCCCATTTGTTCCTTCCGTCAGAACTACACGGACGCCCCTTGTTTTGCCATCACATCCTAGCCCATCTAATCTAGTGTCGGATACTTGTATCATGATGTGCCATGGATTTCTACATCCCGTATCCCGTATCGCTAAAAATGGGCTAAACACGCACATTCCAGGGCGCATGTACGGTCCACAAATCAGGCTCGTCTGAGCCCGAGACCACAGAAAGGCCCTATCCAATGTTTAAGCATTACTTAATGGTTGACACATGTGGCCTGACACACTGTGCGAATGTGGAATTAAATGACCCGATCTTTATTAGTGAGTGTCTACTATATCTCGTTTAATATGAAATTATGTGTTATAATTTTGTGTAAAGTGGTCAGTTTTTCTATTATAAAAAAGGAGCAACATGGCATAAGATTTTACTTTAATTTGCATCTTTTTTTTTATAATGGACGCTTTATTACTTATGGAGAAGCCATTAAATTTGACCTCTGCATAGCTAAGATACACACAGCCTTTCAAATCTCAAAAGTCTGGAGAGCTAAAAAAGGCAAATTTCATATCAGACATGAGCAAATGTAAAACGCCTAAGGTGAAGGCGGAGGTACAATCCGTAGATTATGTTGTCACCCATGTAGAGAAATAGTATCCCTCGCTGTGTCCTCCAACCATGTAAAACAGGTCGCAGTTCTCCACCTTCTGCAGTGCAGACCACGAACGGAAAGTAGCGGTACATCTTTAGATAACCTGCAAGAGAGAATAATTCTTGTCATTAAAAACTTTGACATTTCTACACAACCGTAGCGACCATATAATGGCAAGCGCCCCACCCTAATAAACGTTCTAAATCCATGATCGATACCATGAAGCCAATTACCAAAGATATTGGCCACATTAGTCGGGGGATACAGATCAGAAGCTACTTGGATGCATGACCATATAGACCTGGCAAAACGACATTGGAAGAACAAGTGTTTGATTGTCACGTTGTGTTGACAAAAAACACACTACATACTCCCATGCCAATTGTGTTTCGCAAGAATATTTTTGGTTAGGATTACTCCTCGACGTAAATACCAACCACTTTTTTTAATGTTGAGTGGCATTTTCATCTTCCAAATCTTCTTGTTGTTATCAACTGGTATTTCCGGTTAAATAATAGCATTGCACAAAGAACTTACAGAGAATTTTCCATTGGAATGTAAGTTCCAACGAAATTCATCATGCCCTTCAGACAACAAAATGAATTACAAACGTAACACTAAGGCATTCCATGCGAGAAGTCTCGGACTGATTAAATCTCGTCTAAACGTCACTGCCGGGGGTGATGTTTCCATTACTAATGCAATGGTATCACTTTTGCGAGAATGTTGTGTATATTATTCGGAGAGAGGCCTATTACCTAGCCATGTATTCTTCTAGAACCGTATCTGCGATCCATCCTTAATACTGAAAGTGTCATATCTGAAGAAGAATTTCTTCGTTGCCATTAGGACAGCCAAAAAATACGAGGCTCCGATTTCCAAAGGATCTAGGATAACACTTTGGTGCCTATGTATTTTCTTCTAACCATGGTGTGCCATACGCCATCTTCGGTTAGTAGCTTATAAAGCCACTTACCTAATAAGGTTGAGTTCTTGACTTCAAGATCGTGAACTCCTAGCCCACCCATATCCTTTGGTCGGCATACGACAGACCACTTGACCAGTCGATATTTTTTTTTTCACTATCCTCTTGCCAAAAGAATCTCGATCTATAATAATCGAGCTTGTGTAATACACCTTTTGGTAGAATGAAGAAGGATATCATATACAACACCATATTGCTGAGAACTGCATTAATGAGAACCAATCTTCCTCCAAATGATAGCATTTTACCTTTCAACTACTAAGTATTTTCTGAAGTCTTTCCTCGACTAGTTTCCACTCAGCCATCGTTAATCTCCGATAATGAATCGGATACCCAAATAGTACCGAATAATCGGCGACTGACTCCTTAGCGTCGCCAAAACAAAACAATTTGTTTTGATGGAAGTTTATTTTTAGTCCCGATAAATGCTCAAAAGCTGCCAAAATTAGTTTTAAATTTCGATCTTTATCGAGATCATGTTCCATAAATAAAATTATATCATCAGCGTATTGAAGAATTGATAAACCCCCATCTACTAGATGTGGGATCACTCCTTCAATTTAGATGGTTTAGCTCGTTCGATCAAGATAACGAGCATATCCGCCACAATATTGAATAATAGTGGTGATAGAGGATCGCTTTGGCGTAAACCTTTTCGTGTCTGGAAGAAACGTCCGGTAACATCATTGATACGAATCGCTACACTTTCTCCATACATAAAATTGTTGATCAACGTCTCCACTCTGGTGAAAAACCTTTCATCCTGAGTGTCTGATTGAGAAAAGGTTCATCCTAAATGTCTTATTGAGAAAAGAGCAATTAACTTTATCATAAATTCATTGGAGTTCAAAAAGGAATAAACTTCGATTTGTTTCCTCATTCGGTTGCTGTCGAACGAGGCACGTAGGCATAAGTT
Source organism: Lolium rigidum (assembly GCF_022539505.1). Taxonomy (NCBI): domain Eukaryota; kingdom Viridiplantae; phylum Streptophyta; class Magnoliopsida; order Poales; family Poaceae; genus Lolium; species Lolium rigidum. Next base: position 272,092,364 of record NC_061510.1, on the reverse strand, counting down.
GCTGGAAGCTGGACGGTGCATGTGTCCCCACGAGACTGCACACGCGGCTCCGCAGCACTGATGTTCAAATAACACGTACGCGAGCTTTTATAGTCAAATCCAAAATACAAACACTGCCCCTTACGCTGTCCATGATCCATTCAACCACATTTCCTCTCCCACTCGTTAAATAGCATTGACATTTGGGTTCGTCGTTCATCATACCCTCTTCCTTCAGATCAACACACAAGTCCGAGGATCTATAGAGAAGCTCAAGTCCAAGAAAACCAGGAACCGCCGGCCGTGCCATGGCAGCCACCGACATGAAGCGCTCCATCGCCCACCAGACCAGCTTTGCACTCCGCCTCGCCTCTCACATATCCTCCCCCTCTAACGCCGACGGCAACACTGCCCTCTCTCCGCTCTCCCTCCACGTCGTGCTCAGCTTCCTCGCTGCCGGCGCTGGTGGCGACACCCGCGACCAGCTCGCCGCCATACTTGGAGCAGCGGGTGCAGGCGAGGCCGAGATCCTCCACGCGCTCGCCGAGCATGTGGTGCAGCTCGTGCTTGCCGACGCTTCCGGAGCAGGCGGCCCGCGCGTCGCCTTTGCCAACGGCGTCTTCGTCGACGCTTCGCTGCCGCTCAAGCCGGTCTTCAAGGAGATCGCTTTGGGGAGGTACAAAGCGGAAACATACTCCGTCGACTTCCAAACAAAGGTCATTCTTTCTTTTTCCTGCTTATTATTAAACCAGTTGCTTATTTTTTTGTAGATTTTTGGAACTATTTGTCTCACAGTGTGCAATCTAATTTACTGATTGACTAGTCATCAACCCGTGCGCCTGCACAGTCTAGCATCTTTGAGAACTAAATCCAAAATAGTTCAATTAATATTTACATAGAAATTTAATATGTTACTTGAAAAAATATGCAGTAATTTCACGTTGTCATTTGGAAAGGCGCATGTACAATCTTTCAGTTGTTTTCTATTATTAACATATTTTTGCACATATTTTTAGCTGCATGTGTGCATTTTTTCCATGTGAGTTTACTTTAGTCATATCTTTGCTACTACATCAGTACTCTAATCAAAATTATTTGAACTTTTGTTATTAATGCATGATTATACTTATTTTAGTTTACCACGTGTAAATATATTTGTTCGATTTATGCCCAACAATAAAATTCTATCCATGCAGAATAAAAAAGTGAATCTGAGATGAATGTCTCAACGATCATACTATAAAGGAAAATATCACATCAGAAATCATTTTATCTAAATCAGAACTAATAGCGATGCACATATTCTTATCTGATATGCACACACGGAGATTACTACCGGGCCTTGATAATACCTGCTGGTTCACATTCAACTTCATGCAGTTTTTGAATTAGCATTGCCATAGGGGCTCCACACGTAAGTTTATCTTGCTCCCACAACTTAGTGGCGCCAGGCGAAAATGCTTGAATGCATGTTCGAGCAGATGTCTCCATCTGAGAACCGGATGTGTTAGTTTGAAATATCTGTTTACTTTCTTATGTTAACCTACATATACATAAAAAATAAACTGTAAGAAAATATTTGTTCAATCTATTTGATCCATATGGTAGAAAATATTATACTACAGCTGGTGATAATGTATTATTCATGGCTTCTCTGTTTAAGAAAAAATAAACTGTAAATTAACGGAAATAAATTCTGAAACATTTTATAGCCTATTTGTCCTTTGTTCAGTGGTTAACTAAGATGAGGGCAGATACTACCTAACCTTTAGCTTCGTATATGGCCGAAGAATATACATTGCTAACTTATCTCAGGCTAAGCTCTAATCCCCTTTAGTATAGGTTAAGAGGAGCAAAGTACGTACCTACATATGTGTAACCGATTCCTTGTCCAAAGCGAAAGTGATGTACGTACGACTCTTTGCTGTTAAGCATAATTTAGAAACAAAATTACATATGTGTTTAGTAAAGGGGCTAACTTAGTTGGCACCACATACGAATTGTGGTTGCAAAACAGCAACGTAGACACGTAAATGCAACACTAAATATGGAGATTCTATGCAACCATAGAAACATAAGCTCACAATGTGCATAGATAGTACACACTATGTTATGAACTGACCATCACACCATGGAAAACTATTTAATCCGGTCGCAGAATTTGAATTGGAACATACATGTAAAGCAACATAACTGTCAAAACCTAAGCATGACAAATCAACAAATGAGATATAATGTTTATAGTATGAAGGCATGCATATACAATTGTAAAAGAATATGGTCTTCTTTGCAACCACGCAATACTACTTAAGATCTATACAATTCATTATTGTGATATTGTGTTTTCTATAAGTGGCGTGTCTAAAAATGTATATACCAAAACTACAAAATATGGATTGCTTATTGTAGGAATATTATATAATAATATTTATTCTTCTTTCTACTTATTAAACGGCATAATTCCAGGGTCCTGATACCACACATCATAGGAACAATGGCAAAACGTATATAGCTCAAATACCCAGTGTTTAAAGTGCGACTTCCAGATAAAAAAAAAGGAAAGATTGCACACTATTAGAAATGAATGTGAGGCGTGGAAAGCTAGCATATGTTAAAATAAAATGTATAGGAAATTATTTAATGTATAGGCATCAAATACCTTCTCCCAGCGCAGGAAAAAATTATGAGATATACTGTGCAACTAACAGATTTGGCACATATTCAGAAAAAAAAAAACATCTAGACCTCTACATGGTAAACATCTGAATTAATTGGCTAGCGGGAGTATGAATTGTTGATGTAGCTAATGCAGACGTACCATAGAGTTTCTCTTGTGTTACTGGAGGTGACGCAGACCACACCCAGCTTGGTCTTCTCTGCTCTCTACATGAAAGAAACGGATGAAGTGCAGTGCTAGGAAAAGAAATATACAGATCCGGTATTGCTTTTTTATTAGACAATCAGAGACTTTAGCAGAAAATTTACTCAAACATGAGTACTTACAGAAGTGGGTGCAGAAGTAATGGCTGTCACACAATGTCGAGGAGGTGAATCGCTGCGACATCAATCGGCCATACAGTTCCTCTACTTAGCCTTGTTGCCTAATCTACCTGTAACCAATAGACTTCTTATTTTGTGAACAACTTTGAGCGATTGATTGGATCATGGAACGTGAGGAGAGTCAAAGATTGTACCATTGGATAGGAGAATCAGGAAAAAAGCTAGATTGGATCGTCACATTTTTCTAGATTAATTACAACGCAAATTGGCGCCATCGGCCGGACGACCCGGAAGGAAGATCGTGTGGAACCTGTAGAGGAGATGCATCAGTGTTGCTGTGTCAGCCAAAGAGGAGGTGAAGATGACGGTGGCTTTAGCTCCGGTATGAGATTGAAGAAGCCTGGCCACGATCTAGTTACAATTCAAATTGGCGCCGTCGGCTGGATGACTCCGAAGGAAGAATTTAGAGGATATGCATGAGCGTTGCCTCGTGAGCCTAAGAGGATTTGAGGATGACAGTGGCTTTAGCTCCGGCATGAGATCGAGGAAGCCTGGCCGCGGTCGCTGGAGCCATGGAGGTCACCATCTTAGATGGCGGCGGTGCGTGGATGAAGACATATTAGGGTAATAGTACTACTCATTATGGGTTTGTACATCTTTAGGACTGTCAGCTCCCGCGAAAAAATCTAACGTGGCCCTCTTTGATCACAACCGCACAATTAATATCGTCTGGTTAGTTTAGTTGTTTTCTCCAGAATTACTGTGGTAACTCCTAGGGAGTCTCCAATTAGTAAATATAAGATACTTGTGGATTTTCAAGTAAAAATAAAAATCGTGGAGAGGTTAGTATTGCTTCTTAAATGAGTTTTGCGACGTTTTGACAAGCTAACAAAGACTGGCAAAACATTACTTGGTAGTTGGTACACGAATTTTTGAAACCACCGAAAGCCTATATGAAATTGTTGGTATTTCTTTGTATTGAACTATTGATGATGCCTTGTGCTTCTCTATTTGGAAGGACAAGGTTTCAGGTTTATCTACCGTTAGCCCATGTTGCTGCATAATCTATTTCTCTCTTTTGATCATTTTAGACACAAATAACTAGACTAGGTATTGAGCTGATGATAACAGTAGTCAGCAGTATACTAATGTAATCTGTATTGGTTCAGGCTGCTATGGTTGCTGGTCAAGTGAACTCGTGGGTAGGTAAAGTAACTTCAGGTCTCATTAAAGAGATCTTGCCCGCCGGCTCTGTCGACAATGACACTAAACTGGTTCTTGCTAATGCCCTGTATTTCAAAGGAGGTTGGACTGAGAGGTTTGATGCATCCGAGACAAAAGATGAAATGTTCTACCTTCTTGGAAGGAGCTCTGTAAAAGCACCATTCATGTCTAGTGCAAAAAGGCAGTACATCTCATCTTGCAACAACTTCAAGGTGCTTAAGCTTCCTTACCAGCAAGGTGGGGACAAGAGGCAGTTCTCCATGTATATACTTCTTCCAGAAGCACGAGATGGTATCTGGAGCTTGGTTACAAATTTAACCTCCGAGCCAGGGTTCCTAGAGAATCATATCCCAAAGGGAAAGGTTCCAGTCGGCCACTTCAAACTCCCAAAGTTCAAGATATCATTTGAATTTGAAGCATCGAAATTGCTCAAAGGTTGGGGGCTACAGCTTCCATTTAGCGCGGCAGCAGATCTTTCTGAAATGGCGGATTCACCGTTGTGTGTTTCATCAATTTTCCACAAGTCTTTTGTTGAAGTGAATGAAGAAGGAACCGAGGCTGCAGCGGCAAGTGCTGCAGTGGTCATGTGTAAGTCCCTGCCTGTAGAGGACTTGCTCTTGCCGGTGGATTTTGTCGCGGATCACCCTTTCATCTTTCTGATCCGAGAAGACGTGAGTGGTGTGGTGTTGTTCACCGGTCATGTTCTCAATCCTGTAATTGCAGCATAGTATGCATGTTGTGAATCAGTCCTTGGTGCATGTGTGACGGCATCTATCTATCTATCACATACAGGTTAAGGGTTTCGACATGCGTTCATGCATGCTGCCAGTGTATGACAATAAAATGCGAGGAGTAATAAACATGTGCTAAAATATTTTAAGTAGTGGGATATGGGCTCGGCAGCCTACGAAAAAGTTTGGTTTATAGTTTGTGATTTCTGAAAAGTTTGGTTGGCTACCTATTTGTGTTACATAACCTTTTTTATTTGTCATTCTAAAAACTGCAACTAGTAAGTATCATAATGTTGCCTTTTCTAAGCATTGATGTACTTTGCATTGATGTAGCCTGCTGAAGCTACTGGTCAAGTTAACTCATGGGTAGAAAAATCACAGCAGGTCTCATCAAAGATATCCTCCCTCAATGTTTTATTGACAATGCAACTAAATTGGTTCTTGGTAATGCTCTTTATTTTAAAGGAGCTTGGCATGAGAAGTTTGACACGTTTAAGAAAAAGGATGACATACTCCACTTTCTTGATAGGAGCTCAGTTAAAAAAAAAACATTCATGTCCACCTCAAAGAAACAATACATTTCGCCTACTGAAAAACTTGAAGGTACTACAGCTTCCTTACTATCAAAGTGGGGACAAGAGGAAATTTTCCATGTTCATTCTTCTTCTAGAAGCACATGATTGTCTCTAGAGCTTGTTCAAGAGGTTAAGCACTGAGCCACAGTTCCTAGAGAACCATATCCCATCATATAAGGTTGAAGTTGGGAAGTTCAAGCTCCCTAAGTTCAAGATATCATTTGAATTTGAAGCATCCAATTTGCTCTTGGGTCTTCATCTGCCATTCAGCCCTGGAGCAGATCTTTCAGAAATGGTGGATTCTCAAGTGGCACAAAACCTTTACATCTCATATGTTCACCACAAGTAATTTGTCGAAGTAAATGAACAAGGAACCGAGGCTGTCGCGGCAATTGCTACACCAATTACCATGCAGTCACAACCCATGATAGTAGATTTCGTCGCGGATCACCCTTTCCTATCCCTTATCAAACTAATGGTGTGGTTATGTTTGTTGGTCATGTGGTCAATCCCCTCATGTCTTCGTAATGTGTTTCTTCTGAATCTGTTTCATGGGCTGCAACATATTCTTTCACATATTATAAGTGAAGGGTTTCAACATTCCATCATGTTGCCCATGCAATAAATCCAATAAATATTCCTCTTTTGCATAAGAAGCTTGTGAAAGTAAAATAATCCTGAATTGATGTTCAACCTATTGATTTGAACTTTTTATGCGATTAAAATTTATCGAAAAGGAGAGAAAGCTCCACGCTGTATGGTTATTTGCCACTTTGTTTCTAGTCATGGATATTGTGTGTGTTTATTGTGGGTAAGCAAAACCCTAGCTAGCAATCCTCCCGCACAATCTAAACAAATGAAACAGGGGCGGTGTATGATCGAAGATGGTCTGAGTGGCTGAGCCTTGTCCCGGTAAAATCATAGGACAACTTTTAGCCATATTCTGAGAGTCGAAATGCATATACACTTGAAAGTAAAACAGGCACAAATAAAATATGTGCAACAAGAAACTAGTGTCATTATTTTTGGTTGGATTGTAATTTTTGCTTGACGACAAGGGTATGATTAGCCTTTGTGGCACCACACTCCTCCAACGTAGATGTACTTCCCATAACAGGGAAGGAACTAAGGGAATCATCCTCAGGTCTCCTTATTTTCATTGTGGTTACTTCCATATATACATGCTGCTTTGTTATATGTTTGTCATATAAATTCACATAATTGTATATCTATAGAATTTACCTTTCTGTCGGGCCTAAGTTGAAAAGAAAATAAAAGTTGAGTATCGTCTGTTCACCCCGCATCGAGTGGCGCATACCGGCCCTTTCACTAGTGATGGATGATTTGCATCAGTGCCAGCCTCGGCAAGTGGGACATCAACACTTGGGGAATTTAATTTCAGTGATGCCCTTCGAGTACAAAGTCTTGATATCCAGGATGAAAATCTAAGGTATGTCATTCACTGATTGTACCTTGCAATGGAGATCCTTGTTAAATGCATTGTTTGGAGAGTTTGGATTTTCCTTCTAGGTGAAAATCTACAATCTTTGATAATGTGAAGACGACACTAATGCAATGTTTTGCTCTTGGAGGTTAGATTTTTGAGAACCTCTGCTGTAATGAGGGTGTTGTATTTGGTGGTGGTTTGGGTCTAGCTACTACAATTGGTCGGTCATTGTGGTGGTGTCTTTTTTATTTACTTTTTGGCTATGTGCATCATTAATTTCTCAACTACTTCTTAAATATATGTTGGTGTAGTTGATGGGTGCAATTGATATCTTCTTGATATTAATATATTCCATTTATCCAAAAAAAAAAACTTAAGTGTGGCTAGCTTACTGTTGTCTGCAGTATTGGGCTCAGCCTGTGGAATATGTTCCTACCACAACAGAATCCAAAGCCAACTAGGATAATCGTGACTTGCAGAGGTTATAGATAATATAGTAGGGTGTTGTAAGCATATTATAAGTGATTTTTGATCGCATGCTTCAGCTGAATGCACCTTCCCAAATCGTAAATAGAAAACACAAATCGCATCGATGTCACCCCTCTCGGGTAGCTCCACCCTTCTCATATCCAGACCCGCTGGCCTCTCCCCTATCCTCTCCAAGGCTATCAGTTACGAAAAAGTTGAGAGCCCATCCCTTTATAGTAGTAATAACTAGATAGGTTTTGTCTTAGGTCTAGGTATTGTAGGTGCTACGCTGATGTTTTAGAATGGAGCGCATCTGCTTCTCATGGTGCTTCAGTGGTTGAAGCCGAAGACGGTGAGGGGCGTACCACCACCATCTTCTTCAGTAAGTCCCATGGTGATTCCTCCAAATCTTGTTCTGGAGGAGTGCTGTTGTGCAGGCGATGTGGAAGATCCTGTTCTTCATCTTCTCGTAGAAATGGTGGAAGGGAGATGGGGACGAAGCTCGGCGTCGAGTTTTACTGCATGGATGTATAGTTGTTGGCTTCAGGAGTTCCATATTGGAGAACAAGATGCAATGGCGGTGGTTGTCTTGCCTCTACTCCTTATGGTCGGTAGGCGTCCCTTAGCCTCGCGTTGGTTGGTCTACCTCTTGGTCACATGCCGATTTGGACGCGCTTCGATGCCGGTTGAAGATTCCACAGGGATGTCACCCCAAGTGGTTCATCCCTGGGCGATGACATATTTGCGCCGGCTGTCAAGTTATCTTGGCGTTGTGGTCGGGAAGAGTTCGAAGGACTTAATTGCTTTTCACTTTCTTTTCAGGGTTCTTAATGTAAAAGTGTAGTTCGTTTTTTTGTTCCCGTGGCACAAATAGTTTGGCAAATAAAAAAAATGTGTGCACTTGGAGCGGCACGGAACGGTTGGAGAATGGAACACTCCACTATCCGCTTTTGATCTCAATACTTCATTTTGGCTACCGCTTTTGATCTCAATACTTCATTTTGGCTAGAAGCTAAATCCACACCCCATGACACTTGATGCAATATCCACGTATCTCAGTCATGCAGCCTCAGGCAAATCTTATTGCTGTGTTAAACTTTACACGTTTGCATAATGATCTCAAGCTTGGAATTTTGTTATCGTCAGTTGTGAAATCTTATAAGAAAGCATCATGCTTGTAAAGCCGACACTTAAACGGCCATGTGATGCGAAGTATAATCTGCATATAAATCCGATGTTCTACAGACTTCGGACGTGGGGATACATTAGATCGCAAGCCACGCTTTTCCCAAGATAGGATCGGTCCAAGAACCAAATGACGCGACGGTGACTAATTAAACCGGCTAAAAATCATCTTATCTCCCTTTATGATGCTCGATAGCTTTCCTGAGATATGATCATATGATCAGTCCAAGAACCAAATTAATGACGTGGTGGTGACTAATTAAATAACGCCTAAAAATTATCTCATCTCTCTTTATGATGCTTCCAAGTTCAAACCATTGCACCCTTTAAATAGCGGCAAAACACCTATGATTGCTGCACTTCCCGTTCTCTATCACTGTGTGTCCAGTGTAGTACTGTAGTGTCAAGGAAGAACCAATACCACTTCGGCCATGGCAACCACCCTTGCCACCGACGTCCGCCTCTCCATCGCGCATCAGACTCGCTTCGCCCTCCGCCTCGCCTCCGCCATCTCCTCCAACCCCGAGTTCGCTGCCACCAACGCCGTATACTCCCCGCTCTCTCTCCATGTCGGGCTCAGCCTTGTTGCCGCCGGCGCGGGTGGGGCCACGCGTGAGCAGCTTCTCGCCACTCTCGGCTCCGGAAAGGAAGGCGAGGAGGCCGAGGGCCTTCATGCCCTTGCCGAGCAGGTGGTGCAGCTCGTGCTCGCCGACGCGTCCAGCGCCGGTGGCCCGCGCGTCGCCTTTGCCAATGGCATCTTCGTCGACGCGTCGCTCGCGCTCAAGGCTTCCTTCCAGGAGCTCGCGGTCCGCACGTACAAGGCCGACGTCCTGTCCGCGGACTTCCAAACCAAGGTGATCATCCCCTGGACCCTTCCTTCTGTAGCATTATTCTCGACCGGGCGTCCAATGTTTCGCAAAGTGGATTTTTTTTGCTGACTAACATTAGCAACATTTCGAATGCAAATGTCTGCTTCTTACTAGCATATACTACATTAAAAATACTAATACATGCACAGTTTTACGATGCAAGTGGATATGTGAAACTATTGTTTATCCTCAGAATTACAAATAGAAAACAATACAATACTCCGTCCGTTCACATGAAAAATGCGCACGTGATTGACAAAAAATTGAGCAACAATGTATCGATTATATGTTATAAAAATTACCATCATTGGATTTGTATTGAGAAATACTTTCTAATGATATAAATGTTTGTCAAATAATCCTCATATACTTTGATTATTTTTTGGTCAATGGTAAATCTAGAAATGCACATGCACCTTATATATAGGAATGGGTGGTTGATAACTTAACACATACTTTAACTCGTACTTTAGTAAAGTTAACTCATACTTTTGCAAAGGATTTAAATTTACTACAGAAAAAGGTATACATCGACATTTTACCAAATATTTCAACCATCTTCTATTTGTATTTTAGCGGTTATTTATATATGATGGATTTCAAGTTTCAATATTAATTTTTCATTATTCTATAGCTACATATATATACAATCTTTCGATTGTATTTTTTTTCACTAAGGTGGATTTTTGACTTAAAAATCCCATCATGGTGAGACGGTATTCTGCTTGTTATGGTATCAATGCAATAGATTGGACAGGATGTTGGACTGTCAAAGCGCTCAAGCTTAAGCTTTTTATTTCCTTGTCTAGCTATCTTAAGCTTGTGATGGACTTATTAGATTCCATTATATATTTTTTCCGACTTAATTACTGAACTATAGGTATCACAGGAAGTGATGTAACTTTGGAAGTAGAATATATGCATAAACATAGCATCTCTCTGCTGTACTTCTGCTCTTGTCAACTTGTGGTAAAACATTCTCTGTTAGATTTTACTTTATGGTGATAGTTTACACTTTGGATCTTGAATTGTGAAAAAAATCTACGTAAATGCTTTATGAAAACTCAGTATGTTGTTTGGGATTCTCAATGCATTATTAACATTTCACTTACTTAAATATTGCTCAAAAAGGAAATCACAGTTTGTGGTCTATCAAAATTTCTGTGGCTACCCTATTTTCATTACAAGATCTTATATGTTCTTTGTTTTATTATTCTATAAACTGCAACTAATTCGTATCATAACATTAATTGCCCTTTCTAAGTATTGATGTACTTTGCTTTGGTCCAGCCTGTTGAAGCTGCTGGTCAGGTAAACTCATGGGTAGAGAAAGCCACAAAAGGTCTCATCAAAGATATCCTGCCTGAAGGGTCTGTTGACAATACTACTAGATTGGTTCTTGGTAATGCCCTTTATTTTAAAGGACATTGGCATGAGAAGTTTGACGCATCTAAGACAAAGGATGATATGTTCCACCTTCTTGATGGGAGCTCAGTTCAAACACCATACATTTCCACCACAAACAAGCAATACATTTTGTCTACTGACAACTTGAAGATACTTAAGCTTCCTTACCACCAAGGAGGGGACAAGAGGCAGTTCTCCATGTACATTCTTCTTCCAAAAGCACGTGACGGTTTTGGGAGCTTGGCCAAAAGTTTAAGCACCGAACCATCGTTAATTGAAAGCCTTCTCCCAACAAAGAAGGTCGAAGTCGGACAGTTCAAGCTCCCCAAGTTCAAGATATCATTTGGATTTGATGCTTCGGATTTGCTCAAAGGTCTTGGCCTCCAGCTACCATTCAGCCAAGAGGCAGATCTTTCGGAGATGGTGGACCCGCCAGTGGCACATAACCTTTACATCTCATCTATTCACCACAAGTCGTTTGTCGAAGTAAACGAAGAAGGAACCGAGGCTGCTGCGGCAACTTCTACCCAAATCTCCTTTCGGTCACTGCCCCCGAAGATAGATTTCATCGCGGATCACCCTTTCATATTCCTTATCCGTGAAGACATTAATGGTGTGGTTCTCTTTGTGGGTCATGTGGTCAATCCTGTCTTATCTTCATAATGTGTTTCTTTTAAATCTGTTAATTGGACAGCGACCTCTTGTGTCACAAAGTATAAGTGAAGTCTGTAATAAGTGAAGGGTTCCAACATTCCATCATGCTGTCCATGAAATAAATCCAAATAAATGTTCTTGTTTCCGCATAAGAAACTTGTGAAAAGAAAATAATCCTGAAATGCAATGGAGCCTATTGATTTAACTAAGTTGGTTATACGATTATTACTATTTTCAACAAAATTAAAGAAGAGAAACTCCACCCTATTGATTTAACTAAGTTGGACAACTGAAAATAAAATGAGCACAGATAAAACATGTGCATTAAGGAACTAGTATAATTCTTTTTGGTTGGATTATAAGTTTATTTGACTACATGGATGTATAGGAAATCAGGATTATGGTTAGGCTATTCACCTCAAAAGGAAGCAGCACTGATACAACGAATTGAGATCGTTATCTTGTTGTAGCTCCATAAAGATGGAAAACAAATCTGAACCAAATAGAGCGTGTTAGAAACAAATAGGCAGCGCTCTGCACATGGTTTATGTTCTCAAACAGAGACAGAAAAGAAGCACATGAAAACACACCACTACCAAGTATGCAAAAAAAAAAAAATTGGATCGATCCATGGAGTAATTCAGCTGAACCAATTTCACGCAACACTTTTGTAAGCAAGAATCCAATGTAAGCAGGAAAGCTGGATCTAGAGATTTAGGGCGGCGGATGATTGGGGAAGATAAGATGTCTAGATGGACAATACTCCATATAAATCCGATATTTGATAAAATTTAGACGTGCGGGCAAATTAGTTGACAACAACAGATCATTCCAAATCTCCTTACTGCCAGAACTCAGATTACGCATCCAACAAACCAATAGAACAAAAAAGGGGCCGAAGGGGAGGCGGAGCCTGCATTCAGGGGAGGGAGGCAGAGGTACGAAGAATGAGGGAATGGACCTGGGGTTGCACGGTGAGGTGTACAATGTAAACTTTGATTGCATAAGTACTCTGTATACTAGAGAACCAATCTGTGGTTGGATGGTTAGGAGGGCAGTGGCACCCCCAGCTCACCAGAGTTCAAATCCCAGATTTGATACTTTGATGTCTCATAAAGACGAAATATTCTTCAGTGGGAGGCGACGTTCCCGTCGACAGCGAGGCGCCTGTGGTGACTTCGTCAATCTCAAGACCCGCCGGATCAATTCTTCAACGCAGTCTCTTGGAGGTGCTCATAGGGGTAGGGTGTGCGTGTGTGCGTTCATAGGGGTGAGTGTGTGCGCGTATGTATGAGCGTCTTTGATTGTACTGTATTTCGCAAAAAAAAAAAAAGGTACTCTGTATACTATGGGGCATGAAGGTGTGCGGACACTGATCTGAACTTGTTTGTGTTGGAGCTGCCATGTAAAGCTTCTCTAGTTGTTAGAGCATCTCCAACCGGCGCACTAAATTTTGGTGCGCTAAACCTCGCTTTCGCTGCGCTGCAAATGTATAGTGCGATGCGCTGAAATTTGCCACGCCGGATGCTCTATTTTGCAGCGCGTGTTGGCGCGGTAAAAAAGCTCCTCCGCCGGGCACTCCATTATGCAACGCGCAGCGCGGCGCAAACAACAAACACACACAAGTATGCATCAAAGAAGATCAAACAACTATTTAAATTCACAAATAAAATTTACCATACAAATACAACAAATTGTTCACAACAAATACAACAAGTACGTGCATGAAATTGCTCACACCAAATACAATAAGTTTACGGACCAACATACAACAATACAACATAGTTTTGAGACAATACAACACATAGTTTTCAAATAAATACAACAAGTATGCAACTATTGTTGTCCATGTCAATTCCACCATTCTTCCATGAGATTTTTTTGGAGCTCATCATGTGTGTCGTTGGAGCGAATGGCATGGTACGAGGCAATGAACCGGGCAATCCTATGTGCGGACCTCCTCACTTGCACGGGAACCCCCATCAACTCGTAGTGGGTATGATCCACATCTTTCCCACGATCATCCTCTATAATCATGTTATGCATGATGACACAAGCGGTCATGATATACCAAAGGCACTCTTGGTCCCAAAATCTAGCCGGCCCTCTCACAATGGCAAATTGAGCTTGCAAAATCACAAATGCTCTCTCTACATCTTTTCTAGCCGCCTCTTGTGCATTGTGGAATTGGGTTTGGTTCTTACCTCGTGGTTGAATAACCGGCTTCACAAATGTTTGCCACCTTGGATATATGCCGTCGGCGAGGAAGTAGCCATAGTTGTACTTGTGGCCATTTTCTTCAAACTCTACCAATGGACCTTCCCGCATTGCAAGTCTTGTCATTAGTGGTGATCATTGAAGAACATTGATATTATTGCAAGACCCGAGCATTCCAAAAAATGCATGCCATATCCAAGTCTCTTGATCGGTGACCGCTTCAAGGACTATGGTGGCATCCTTCTTGTACCCTTTGAATTGTCCATGTCATGCCGCTGGACATTCTTCCAACTCCAATGCATACAATCAATGGAACCAAGCATACCGGGAAACCCCCGGTCGGCGTTGAACTCCAGAAGCCTTGTCGTGTCTTGAGCGTTGGGGGCTCTCAAGTATTTGGATCCGAAAACATTCACAATTGCAACGACAAAGCGCTTCACACACAAGATAGGAGTGCTCTCCCATGGCCAAATAATCATCAACTAGATCCGCCGGTATACCATATGCCAACATACGCAAGGCGGCGGTCACCTTTTGATATGTGCTATGACCAAGTTCTCCGGCGGCATTTCTCCTTTGCTCAAAGAACCGATCATACTTGGTCACCTCCGTTGCGATGTGCTTGAACAAGTTGATGCTCATCCGAAAACACCGCCGAAAATAGCTTTCGGGAAATATCGGATTCTCATTGAAATACGACCACATCAACTTCTCATGCCCTTCAATCTTTTCTCTCCACAACTTCTGTCTACCGAACACCGATCCACCAATTTTTGGCTTCTTAACGGCGCGGTATGCTAATAGTAAGGATATGTTCTCCTCTTCCTCTTGGTCATACTCGTCATCCGATGAATCGTATGATGAACTCTACAAACATACATATGAAATTACTTAACTACAACTAACTATAGTAGCTAAGATATAGACAAAGTCATGGCGGCCGGCCGGCGGAGGCACATACCTTGCGAGCAAAGCGGCGAGCATCTTGGCTGCTCCATGTCGACAGCAAGCTCGAAGACGGTGGCGCGGGGTATGTAGAGGAGAAGGCGCGGGCGAGGCGGGGAGAAGCGCCGGCTTGTGCCCGTCGGTGGCGACGGCGGCCGGTAGATACAGCGCGGCGGAGCGGCCGCTACTGCCGGCAGGAGGCGCGGGCGAGGTGGATCTACGGCGCAGCGGCGAGCAACAGCGGGGCCGGCGGCGGAGTCGACCGGAGGCGGCGGGATTTCGCGGCGGCGGCGCGGTGGGAAATGGAGGGCGCGGGGGGGGGGGATTTTCCAGCCGTTGGATATTCGCACGTGCGCCGAGCGATGCCGCGTGCTGTAGCCGACGCTTCACATTTAGCGCGTTCTTCCATACTCTCCACCCGTCGCCTACAGCGTCTTCCATACGTACTCTCCACCGTGTCATCCTTCTCCGCCGTTGTAGCCGTCTCCAGTGCGTCATCCGTCTCCGTCGCCTCTCCCGTCTCCAGCGCGTCAGCCTTCTCCGCTGCCGCAGCCCTCTAAGACTCACAGCCAAAAACGGAAGCATACCATCACCGCTCCAGCGATGAGTCGTAACAACCGATCACCCAAACATCAATGGGATCCCCTCCCAAGAGTACATAAGGTTCCTCCCAACAGACCTTACGACTATACACAGAAGAGGAAAATGTGCAGATCACAGTGGTACACATGTAAAAGCAATTTGGCAAGAAAAAGCCTGAGCCCGAGCCCGAGCCACCTATAGCTAAGTAAAAAATGATGAATATAGTGAGGAACCTTTATCAACCCGAACCAAAGCTTTCATCAGACTATGACCGCTCTATTCGCAAGTCAAATGAGGCAGCAAAGTTGCGGTCGAGAAGTAGTAAGGCAAAAGGGAAACTAGTTCCCCAGCTCAGAGACCATAAAAACTCGTGCCCCCGCTCCAAGTGTATCCCGATGTCCTAGACTGCCTTGATCCGGAGATGGTAGCACTATACAAAGATGATGCAGGTGATAACGGTGATAACGGTATTAGTATTCCTGAGTACTTAAGGCGCCTCGAATTCCCCACGGGTGATGTCGAATTAGCATACAAATACCGGTACATGGAATCTCTCGTCAGATCTAAGGAGGTGCAGCCTCTACTAACAAAAATGCGAAAACTGCATAAGTGGTACATGGATGCTTATAAGGAAAGTCAGAACTGGATCATGCTGGCAATCAAGGATGAGCACTACGGGCGTGGAAATGACATGATAAACATCAAATTTTCTGAATTATTTCAGTTCTTCAATCAAGACGCCCACGACAAATCTTTGGTCAGTGCATATTGTCTGTAAGTATTATTTATGTAATTAAGTCTCTCCCGTGGCTTGTCCATTGCATGCATAATTATACTCACTATATTATGCAGAATGAAGATCCGCGAATGCCAAAAAGGGCAAATTTATAACATTGAGTTCATTGACCCATATACCGTGAATGATTATAGTGTCCAACGCCATGCCAAGGACACAGAGGATAACTTGGTATCAGTGTTAAGGCAACACACACAAAAGGGAAATACTATTTCCTTACAACTTTCAGTGAGTGTTACTTTCTTGAACACATTAAATCTATTTCGCTTACTCGATGTTAAGTGTAATTGATGAGTTATGCATGTGCGGAAGTTTTACTTTATCCTGCTAATCATTGAACCTGACATCGGAGTAGTAGAAGTCATGGACCCGAAAGGTAAATCCCTTGCGGCGTGGGGGAACATGGCTGATATACTCCAGAGGTAATCTCAATCATTATGGTTGTATATCGGCAACTTTCGTTTTTTTTCCGATATCAAGTAATTAACTCTTTTATTCATTTTCTTTGCTGGACAGGGCTTGGAAACGGTTCACCAACGAGGCTCCTGGTGAGTGGAAAAGCGAGCTTCAACTTAAACAAATACCGGCGCATCTCTTTGATTTTAGTTTCAATACCATTACCATCCTTGCTTATTATTTTGATTGAACTCTGTTCTTGTAAAGTGCTTGACGTAAAAAGACGGGAATAATTTACGTGGATTCTACGTTTGCGAGTTCATTCGCCAGACGACCTGCCAGACGGGGATAATTTTAGAACAATTTCAAGTACGTAAACAATTATTCATAATTTAATTTTATTACCATTGATCAATTGTGTTGTGTTTCATTCATATATATTGACCACCTTCTTTAAATTATTAGATCGAACGGTTGCGGGACTGTCTTCTAGCAACCAAGCGTGTACGAGCAATTCAAGAAGAATTGGCAGGATTTTTACTTGACCAAGTCATAGATCCAAACGGATAATTCCATCAGCGCCCAATCGATTATGGAAAATTATGATTTGTAAAAATTATATTGTACATAGATATGCATAACGTGTACCGTACCATTATGTAATATGTTCGGCCAAACACGATGAAAGAGGTCACTTCAATCTATATATTCATAACGATGTTGTGTAATAGTATAATGATTTCCTATATGTGTGCATTAACGTGTTTCAAATGGAGCGTGGCGGCAGACTCTGTCGCGGCAATGTTCTGGTTCACTTCCCCGCCGCGGCAGAAAAACGCACCAAAACGCTGCCGCGACAGAAATATTTAGCACCGATTTCTATTACGAATCGGTGCTAAAGGTCCTCCGCCCGGATGCTCGGCAGCCAGCCACATGGTGCCTCTTTAGCGCCGGTTCGTAATACAACCGTGCTGTAGCACCGGATGCTTTGCACTGATTGAGCAACCGGTGCTAAAGCCACTTACAAACCAGTGCTACAGCCTCGTGCTTTTTGCACTAGTGGCCTTGGGGTCAAGCCGAATCCTAAGGAACTTTTTTTTTTTTGAGATCTAATCCTAAGGAACTAGAGGACTGTTAGCGACCCATTCCGTACTAGGCCTAGGCCAGAGGATGGGGTAGCTGGGTTTCAGCCATATCAGAAGAGACTCGACGAACAACTACAAATAGATGGGGTCATGGGGAACAACGAAGACCAACTCGTCTTGAAACAGGAAGGCTTCGGCCGGGCTCACTTGGCTCACGTCACTGCTCGTCTTCCTCTAGCAATGGCGTTCTCTCTCTTAACTCCAAATTCTCTGAAGCTTGGGTGTAATATTCCTCTCAATCGAGACCAGTAGAATAAGGAAGTAGTACACATAGGATTTGCCAAAGAACTTTCCTCCTTGGTTCATAAACTCTACATTATTTTTTCTCAGCACGCTGGCTCCCTTTTGCAAGGTACTCACACGCTAACGACCTGGGCACCACACGGCCACTAACACCAGGCACTAAGCCACTCACTAACCATGACCTCTTCTTTCTAGAATCTCTCCAGGAACCACCCGAATAGGCTAAACACTTGACCAGAGCTACGTAATAGTACTCACATTACTTATCTACTAGTAGTTGGGCCGCCCCTGGGGCGGCTCCTAACCGGTTAGGTGCGGCCCAATAACGCTCAAATTCCAGCCCAACTTCTACTGCAGTGGGTTCTCTCTTTTCTTTTTCCTGCGTAGTCAGCCGCTGTTCAGGCCCAAATTCATCTCGATGGATTGCTTCCACAGCCCATTTTTCAGGTATAAATGATAAAAATAAACTGCATGGCAATAATACTTGTCTGCATTAATTCTCGGTGGAAAAATGTTACCGCTCGACAAATTGATTGCTAACATGCATTACTTTGTAGTCACCTGCAGCAAGACAGCTAGTTGGAACAAGCCAACAATAGATATAGCAAAGATGTATAACCATTTTGATACGATAACTCTCCAACGTTAAAATGGTGGTTAGCCCTGAAGCTCTGCATTTTGGTCATGCAATTAGGATCCCTCAAAAAAAATACACGATTAGGAAAGGGAGGACGGTTAGCAAAAGTTGCAGACCCAGAGTATTATGCATGTCCTTCTTTGAGCTCGTCGATCAAACCCCGCAAAAGTAGCAAAATGACCACGCGGAGATAATAAGCAATAGGATGGTGTTAAATTTTTGCGGTATGGTACATAAATTACCCTCAGGCAGCATCTGCATAGTTAAAGAATAAAGTAACAATCATGAATGTTGCAGTGTACATCAAAATGGAACTAAATAGCCAGCCACAGATTATGCTTCAGACTTCTATGAATCATAAACCTAATTAGCTTATCATCAGAAAACAAAGTGGAAAACAGTGTCGATTAGACAACTGGTAATTTTTTCTACTTGATATTTTACAAGCTGGACATGATTTTTTCCCATTAGTGTAAGAAACAGAAGTAACTAAGAAAACTAAGAAAACTTGAAGGTGTACTGCTGTAGCATCTCACCCTCCAGTTCTGAAGACTGTCATAGTACAGAGGAAAGGGGTTGTTCGTAACTTCTTAAAATTTCTAAAACCATGAAAAGCATGGTCTCCA
This sequence comes from Lolium rigidum, assembly GCF_022539505.1. NCBI lineage: Eukaryota > Viridiplantae > Streptophyta > Magnoliopsida > Poales > Poaceae > Lolium > Lolium rigidum. The sequence continues at coordinate 272,073,238 of NC_061510.1, read as the reverse complement.
TGTTAAGAAATAGAGAAGCAAAGATCAAATTCTTTTACACCTATGAGAATAAGGTAGATCAAAGAAAATGAAGCATTTTAATCTTGTGTCCATCCGCTGGGAAGCCGATGGGTGTATTAGTCATACTTATATGATTTCCATCTCTAACCCGCTTCTTATCTAAACCATCTTCTGACTAACACAGAATACAGATTTATAAAATCACAGTAATTATCAAATGATCATATACCATCTACTCTCTGAATTTTCATTGTGGTTGTCTAAGATTAAACTTTTGTAGAGAATAAGTTAAATCTGAGACATTTCCTTTTCACAGTGTCATACAAATAATCATGCTATGGTATCACGAAAAGCATACATTCAAGAGCTATATAATGAACATTATTTTAGAATAATTGACCTACCAGAAGCTCAGTTGTGGTCCAACCGTGTGCTGATAATGAACTTGTTAATCTACATTAAAAGTACACAACTTCATCAATTTTATACTGAATAAAAAGATCTATCGATGAGATCTTATACCTTTGCTGTTGCTAATTTGTTAAGTAGATGAAGTGAATAATGTGTAAAGTAAGAAAATAAATTTTCCTTCATTAGAACCTTGAATTTACACACATACATGTGGGCTAGATTCCTGAGATAAGTATAGCCCTTCCATAAGAACTCAATTTTTAATTGTATATATCACAAGGGAGAAAGAAGTGGCAAGACGTGAACATGGGAAGAATAACCTAAATCCTCGCTACATAACCAGATCACTTGAGTCTTTTTTTTTCTCTGCTCTACATTATGTAGAGATTGCAGATCTTAACCAATAAGTAATGCAGATATTACGAATTTTGACCTCAGCAAGCAGGGCAAAGGGAGGAGGTTCTCGAGGCACATTCATCACCACGAACTCCACAATGCCCCCAGTTAAGCCTCTTTCATTACTGCATAGCACATAAACAAAAGACTAAATCTTGAAAAACAGAGAAACAATGGATAACCAAAATATCTTTATGATAAAATGAGAAGAGGGGAAATATCTAGAACCTGTGAAGGCCTGATTTTTCTGGTTGTCAAAGCAGGTAGAGTTCCGACCTAAACTGTCACATGTCTGATAGATGCTCTTGCATCTCGATCATGACCATCTTTCCGGGAAACTCCATGTGCTCCTCGACTTCTCTGAGAGAGAGAGGTCAAGCAACATCATATCATAGTTGCATCAATCAAGGAATTTAACCTAGATGGCATATATAAACAACCAACATGAAAGTAAGGATCCGTGTAGACTTTGCTACCAAATCGGCATAAACCTTTCTAACAAAAAACACTATACATAAGAGAGCTCAAAACACCTCAGTGAGTATTAAGACAGAAAGAGCAATAGAGAAAATTCATAGGAAAGCAAAAGGTAGCTGAATGTGAAAAATATGTGGCTCCAGGTGAAAGAAAAGAGGCATTACCAAAAATCGTGTGCTGGCCGAGCTCTGTACGGACGTTGTGTCGAACACCCTGTTTGCGTTGTTCATGAGTGCGCCCCATGGTGGTAGAC
>NC_061510.1:272054442-272071601 GCF_022539505.1 Lolium rigidum | reverse complement strand
GGTTTAGGTTTCGTCACTCCGGCAACCCCGCAATTGGCAAACGAATACAAGATGCATTCCCCTAGGCCCATAAATGGTGAAGTGTCATGTAGTCGACGTTCACACGACACCACTAGAAGAATAACACCACAACTTAAATATCAAAACATTGAATACTAACCAACATAATTCACTACTAACATTTAGACTTCACCCATGTCCTCAAGAACTAAACGAACTACTCACGAGACATCATATGGAACACGATCAGAGGTGATATGATGATGAATAACAATCTGAACATAAACATTGGTTCAATAGTTTCACTCAATAGCATCAATAACAAGTAGGAATCAACACCGGGAGAGTTTCCCCTATCAAACAATCAAGATCAAACCCAAATTATTACAGCGGTGACGAGGTGCAGCGATGGAGATGGCGGTGATGATGATGGTGATGATGATGGAGATGATGTCCAGCTCGATGACGGTGACGATGGCGTCGATTTCCCCCTCCGGGAGGGAATTTCCCGGCAGATTTCAGCCGCTGGGAGAGCTCTTTTCTCTCTGGTGTTCTCCGCCCCGCAGAGGCGGCTGTAACTCTTCGCGACTATCCTCTGGAGCTTAGGTTTTCGGGATGAAGACGTACGCGAAGAAAAGAAGGCGAGAGGGGGCTGTGGGCCCCCTCCTCACAGGGAGGCGCGGCCAGGCCTTGGGCCGCGCCGGCCTATGAGGTGGGCCCACCTCGGGTCCCCTCGGCTCCCCCTTCTGGCTCCCTTCGACTTCTGGAAAAATAGGATTTTTCATATAATTTCCGTCAACCGTTGATCTTCCGAAATATTGCATTCTAACGGTGCTTTTTCCAAGCAGTAATCCCGGCTCCGGTGCGCGATCCCCAAATAATCATGAAACATGCAAAATAGATGAAATAACATAAGTATCATCTCCAAATATGAAATATATCAATGAATAACAGCAAATTATGATATAAAATAGTGATGCAAAATTGACGTATCAATCCCCTACTGTGGATATCTCTATTTTCATCAAAGCCAACAAGAAATAGAAATTTATCAATACTCAGTTGAGTTCAAAACAAAGCTGGGGTACCATAAGGGATTATTCATCACTTGGTAGTAACCAAGTGATGCTGGCAAGAGAGAGGCCAAACCTGAGCTAGTCAATCCAGTAGAGATGGATATGCATAAGTAAGCAAGAACACATAGCCTATCCAAGTTAACCAGATAAAACCAACCTTGACAGCCAACTTAATAACCTAGCATCACCTAGTCTTTTAAACCATCATAAACTTCCCATTTTCTTCAAAGGATACCACAGTGTCATTCATTTACATGATTCCCTAATGTGAATATCTCTATTTTAGTATACCATCATAAGCATTCCATTTAAATCACACATTTTAGTATCTGTTCTTATCCAAGTTTTTGCCTCAGCCTTTGCATCATTGGCTGAGCCAAGACATCAAGCATCTGGCCAGTAGCATCAAATTACTATGAACCCATCAAGAAAATTGTTAACAGCTAACCTCACTGAGCACAACAAATGAACCAGTAGTAATAAGCCATCAAGATTAACAGTTAACCTCATTGAGCACAACAAATGAACCAGTAGCATTTCATGCATTTAAATGAACCAGTAGCATCAAATGAACCCTAAACCAGGGCATCAAATTCCTATGAACCCTAAACCTGCAGGGCATCAAATTCAAAGAGGGGATCGAACCAGGGCATCACCGACGACGACGACATTTCGTCGAGCACGTTGTGCTCGCGCGGGAGAGGGAGGGGAGGGGAGGGGAGGGGAGAAAGCTCACCGACGACGACGGCAGTTGTGGAGGAGCTCACCGACGACGACGGCAGGGGTGGAGGTCGCGGCGGCTCCTCCACCTTGACACGGTGGCGGCTCCTCCACCTTGACGCCGCGCCGGCCCCTCCTCCTCCACGCCGCAGCGGCTTGTGCTGCTGGTGGCGGGGATGGGTGGAGCGTGGCGGCATGCGGCCCTCGCGGAGGAAGGCGGCGGCGGCGACGGCAGCGCTCGCCATGGAAGGCGGCGGCGCGGGGCAGTAGGGAGAGGGGAGAGAGTGGTATACGGGCGAGGGAGGGGTACGGCATGATATAGGAGAAGTTATATCTATGGCGCACCTGCGACAGTGCGCCACAGAACACATTATTTCTATGGCGCACCGAGGCCAGTGCGCCAGAGAATACGTTATTTCTATGGCGCACCAAGTGCAGTGCGCCATAGAAAAAGTAAAACCAATGATTGGACGTGACAGGGTATGGGCCCCACCAAGTTTTTGTGGCGCATGGTTCCAAGGTGCGCCACAAAATTAAGCTATTTCTGTGGCGCACCGTTCCTGGTGCGCCACAAAATAACATTCTGTGGCGCATTCTTAGGAGTGCGCCACAGAACTAAGCTCCACCTATAAGGGTTTTTCTACTAGTGTAATGACTATGCTTATGTGGAGAGTAATAATTTTATGCATGTAGCTCATGATAAGAATGTTTCATGTGATAGTTATATTGTTGAGTTTTTTTATGATGCTACTGAAAATTATTATGAGAGCGGGAAACATGGTTATATGCATCTTAATAATATTAAGTTTCCCCTCTTTATGTTGAGAATTTTGAAGTTACTCGTGTTTTATCTTCCTATACTTGTCACTTTGTTCTTCATGAATTTATTTGTGTACAAGATTCATATGCATAGGAAGTGGGTTAGGCTTAAATGTGTTTTGAATTTTCTTCTTGATGCTCTCTTTTACTTCAACTCTTATTTCTTGCGCGAGCATCATTAAAATTACTGAGCCCATCTTAATGGCTATAAAGAAAGCACTTCTTGAGAGATAACCCATGTTTTATTTTGCTACTATTTTGTTGTGTCTTGAAATTTGTTACTACTGTAGCAACCTCTCCTTATATTTATTTTATTGCATTGTTGTGCCAAGTAGAGTCTTTGATAATAAAGTTGATACTAGATTTGGATTGCTGCGCAGAAACAGATTTCTTACTGTCACGAATTTGAGTAGAATTCTCTGTAGGTAACTCAGAAAAATCTGCCAATTTACATGCGTGATCCTCAGATATGTACGCAACTTTCATTCAATTTGAGCTTTTTCATCTGAGCAACTTAAGTGCCTCTGAAAAATTCGTCTTTACGGACTGTTCTGTTTTGACAGATTCTGTCTTTTATTTCGCATTGCCTCTTTTGCTGTGTTGAATGGATTTCTTTGTTCCATTAACTTCCAGTAGCTTTGGGCAATGTCCAGAAGTGTTAAGAATGATTGTGTTACCTCTGAACATGTGAATTTTTGATTATGCACTAACCCTCTAATGAGTTTGTTTTGAGTTTGGTGTGGAGGAAGTTTTCAAGAATCAAGAGAGGAGGATGATACAAGATGATCAAGAAGAGTGAAAAGTCTAAGCTTGGGGATGCCCCCGTGGTTCATCCCTGCATATTTCAAGAAGACTCAAGCATCTAAGCTTGGGGATGCCCAAGGCATCCCCTTCATCGACAACTTATCAGGTCACCTCTAGTGAAACTATATTTTTATTCCGTCACAGCTTATGTACTTTACTTGGAGCTTCTATGTGCTTTTATTTTAATTTTGTTATCTTAGTTCTCTGAATAAATTGGATCATACCTTGTGTGGGAGAGAGACACGCTCCGCTTTTTCATATGAACACTAGTGTTCTTCGCTTTTACTTTTAATGTTCATGGCGGAGTTGAAAACCGCTTCGTTAATTGCTATTTGGTTGGAAACAGAAAATGTTTCATGTGGTAAATGGTATATGGTCTTGAATAATTTGATACTTGGCAATTGTTTTGAGCTCTCAAGTAGATCATGTTTAAGCTTTTGCATCATGTTGTTTAAACCCATTAGTGGAGAACTACTGTAGAGCTTGTTGAAATTTGGTTTGCATGATTGGTCTCTCTAAAAGTCTAGATATTTTCTGGTAAAAGTGTTTGAACAACAAGGAGACAATGTAGAGTCTTATAATGCTTGCAATATGTTCTTATGTAAGTTTTGCTGTACCGGTTCATACTTGTGTTTGCTTCAAACAACCTTGCTAGCCAAAGCCTTGTACTGAGAGGGAATTCTTCTCGTGCATCCAAAACCTTGAGCCAAAACCCATGCCATTTGTGTCCACCATACCTACCTACTATGTGGTATTTCTCTGCCATTCCAAAGTAAATTACTTGAGTGCTACCTTTAAAATTTCATTCCTTGTCTTTACAATATATAACTCATGGGAAAATAGCTTAAAAACTATTGTGGTATTGAATATGTAGCTTATGTATCTTATTTCTTATAAGTTGCTTGTTGAGCGGTAACCATGTTTCTGGGGACGCCATCGACTATTACACCTTTGTTGAATATCATGTGAGTTGCTATGCATGTTCGTCTTGTCTGAAGTAAGGGTGATTTATCATGATCAAATGGTTTGAGTATGCATATTGTTAGAGAAGAACATTGGGCCGCTAACTAAAGCCATGAATCATGGTGGACGTTTCAGTTTGGACACTAATCCTCAATCTCTTATGAGAATATTATCTGTTGTTGAATGCTTATGCATTAAAGAGGAGTCCATTATCTGTTTTCTATGTTGTTCCGGTATGGATGTCCTTAGTTGAGATCTATCAAAAACGAGAAATCAAATGCGATCTATCTCCTTGGACCTTTGTACAAGCGGCATAGAGGTACCCCTTTGTGACACTTGGTTGAAACATATGTTATGCAATGATAATCCATGTAAATCCAGGCTAATTAGGACAAGGTGCGAGCACTATTGGTATTCTATGCATGAGGCTTGCAACTTATAGGATGTCTTATGCATAACACATATGAAGTATTACTACCGTTGACAAAATTGTTTCTATGTTTTCAAAATAAAAGCTCTAGCACAAAAATAGTAATCCATGCTTCCCTCTGCGATGGGCCATTCTTTTACTTTATGTTGAGTCAGTTTACCTACTTCTTTCTATCTTAGAAGCAAACACTTGTGTCAACTGTGTGCATTGATTCTTACATGTTACTTATTGCACTTGTTATATTGCTTTATGTTGACAACTATCCATGAGATATACATGTTACAAGTTGAAAGCAATTGCTGAAACTTAATCTTCCTTTGTGTTGCTTCAATGCCTTTTACTTTGAATCTATTGCTTTATGAGTTAACTCTTATGCAAGACTTATTGATGCTTGTCTTGAAAGTGCTATTCATGAAAAGTCTTTGCTATATGATTCAGTTGTTTAGTCATTGTCTTTACTATTGCTTCGAATTACTTCATTCACTTCATATTCCTTACAATAGTATTGATCAAGATCATGTTGGTAGCATGTCACTTAAGAAATTATCCTTGTTATCGTTTACCTACTCGAGGGCGAGTAGGAACTAAGCTTGGGGATGCTTGATACGTCTCCAACGTATCTATAATTTCTTATGTTCCATGCTAGTTTTATGACAATACCTACATGTTTTATTCATACTTTATATCGTTTTGATGCATTTTCCGGAACTAACCTATTAACAAGATGCCGAAGTGCCGGCTCTCGTTTTCTCGCTGTTTTGGTTTCAGAAATCTTACACAGGAAATATTCTCGGAATTGAACGAAACAAAAGGCCACGTTCTTATTTTTCCAGGGGCTTCACGGAGTCCGAAGTAGAGATGAAGGGGGGCCACGAGGAGCCCACACCATAGGGGGGCGCGGGCCACCCCCTGGCCACGCCACCTGGTGGGGAGCCCACCTCGGGACTCCACCGACATCGCCCCTTCGCCTATATATGCTCCCAGATGTGAAAACCCTAAAGAGATAAGCCACGAGACGAGAAAAGTTACGCAGCCGCCGCCATCGCGAAGCCAAGTTCGGGGGACAGAAGTCTCTGTTCCGGCACGCCGCCGGGACGGGGAAATGCCCCCGGAAGCCATCTCCATCGACACCACCGCCATCTTCATCACCGCTGATGTCTCCCATGATGAGGAGGGAGTAGTTCTCCCCCGAGGCTAAGGGCTTTACCGGTAGCTATGTGGTTAATCTCCCTCTCCCATGTACTTCAATACAATGATCTCATGAGCTGCCTTACATGATTGAGATCCATATGATGAGCTTTGTAATCTAGATGTCGTTATGCTATTCAAGTGGATTTTACTTATGTGATCTCCGGAGACTCCTTGTCCCACGTGTGTAAAGGTGACAAGTGTGTGCACCGTGTGGGTCTCTTAGGCTATATTTCACAGAATACTTGTTCACTAGGTTATGATTTGAGTTGGATGTCTCTATGATATTGTGGTGTGTTAGTACCTCCTATGAATGCTCACAGTGACAGCGTGGGGTGTTTATTAGTACTTGAGAATACATCTTTAAGGTTTGCTTTTGCAGCCCTACACGGTGAATTAGTGTTCGTTATCCGGCCAGAGAGTAATTCAGAATAGCATAGTGAAGTGCTTATTTATATCCAATTATGATTGCAATGTTGAGAGTGTCCACTAGTGAAAGTATGATCCCTAGGCCTTGTTTCTAAGAATTGAAACACCGTTTCCAACAAGTTCTGCTACATGTTTGTTTGCTGCCATATTTATTTCAGATTGCAATTACTACTTACAATCATCCATATTACTTGTATTTTACTATCTCTTCGCCGAACTAGTGCACCTATACATCTGACAAGTGTATTAGGTGTGTTGGGGACACAAGAGACTTCTTGTATCGTAATTGCAGGGTTGCTTGAGAGGGATATCTCTGACCTCAACCTTCCTGAGTTCGATAAACCTTGGGTGATTCACTTAAGGGAAAGTTGCTGCTGTTCTACAAACCTCTGCTCTTGGAGGCCCAACACTGTCTACAGGAATAGAAGCGTGCGTAGACATCAGTGGCCTGTCGAGGTCTTGTTCGACGGGCAGGGCAAGATGTACCTGCACACCGGGTGGAACAAATTCACCCGCGACCTTGATCTTGATCCCAACTGCAACTCACCTTCCTCTACAAGGAGGGTGGCGAGATGATCGTCAAGGTTTTCGACGACACATCCTACCGCAGGCACTACCACACCGGCGAGTCCGGCTGAAACACTGATAGTTAGAACTGTCAGAATGTCCTTTATTTGCAGCGAAGATGGTCACAGGCCAATTAAAACCAGTAGTGAAGTTTTCTCTATGTTCTTCCTTGGTAGGAATAACATGGCTATCCTTGCTAGTTGATTTTCTATTTTGGTGATTGAGAGTGCCAGAAAGTGTTCTTTCTTGGCAGCGAATATAAGAAATCTATGTGACCAACACTAGTTAGGTTTCGTTATTTTACAATGTTTTAACCATGTTTCAAACTATGTATTAGTTTGTATAATATTTGTATCTTTGTTTAAATAAAAAGAAAAAAATAGAAAAAATGGGTTGAACCGCTGGAGAGGCGACGCAAACATACGCGCGCGGATAATTTAAGCGTCGGTTCCGTCGCCGTGTCGGCGAATGCAAGCACCCAGACCCAGTCCACTCGGTCCAAAATGCAAGGCGGCAAACCGAACCGACCTTGCCTAATTTAACCATCTACTGCTACACTAGCCGACGGCTCGCCGGCCGATCAACCATGGGCTTCGTGTCGGAAGGACCAAACGCCCCTGCTCGTCCTCTCTGCCCGGCACAGCCTCGAATCCATCCGAGCCGTCCAACGTCCACGAAGCACCACCTAATCACCGCCCGAATTACCGACACGAAGCCCATTCGGGTATCTCCACGCGGCACGCTCTCCAACCCTTGCCCCAGATATTTTCCCCCACCACCCTACGCCTACGCCACCGTCCTACCACCCCGCTGCCATCCCGGTCCCACACAGGACTCGTCACGTCGGGTCCACACGCCATTGACGAATGCTGTTTCCCGTGCACATCGTCTGACTCTCGTGCCGTAAAACAGATATTCCCCCGGCGACACGGCCGACATGTGGGCCCCCGCTCACGTCGGCCCACATGTCGGTTTCTTCCACAGGGTCGTCTTCCCCGCGCGCTGGACAGGATAGATCGCCTCGCTACGCTAGGTGTGTTGCGAAGCAGAGTGGAGAGATAAAATATTAAAGAACTCCCACAGGAGAAGAAACCAGAGAAGGGAAGGTTTTATTGTAAATAAATAAAGGCAGCGTGCGCGGTGGGAGTTCACAGGCGACGCGACAGAAAAAAGGGGGAGAGATCACGAGGTGGGCTTCCTCCTCCGCCCAATCCCCAACCAAAACCGAATCAATCCACCCTCTTTCAAGCTCACCAAGAGCTGCGCTAAAAAGAGAAGCTCTTCTTGGATCACGAGAGGCCCGCCCGCGCGCGCGGGAGCTCGAGCCAGCCTGCCTGGGATCGAGCGAGCTTAGCTTTGCTTCGCGGGGAGGCGCACCGGCGGCGAAGGGAAGGGAGGAAGGGATGGACCGGGCGGCGCTGACGGTGGGGCCGGGCATGGACATGCCCATAATGCACGACGGCGACCGCTACGAGCTCGTCAAGGACATCGGCTCCGGCAACTTCGGCGTCGCGCGCCTCATGCGAAACCGAGCTGACGGACAGCTCGTCGCCGTCAAGTACATCGACAGAGGGGAGAAGGTACACAGTAACAGTCGATCTTCATTCCTTCCTCTGCGGAATTACTATAATTCTGAAGCCTGTTCTTCCGTTGCCCTGCAGATTGACGAGAACGTGCAGCGGGAGATCATCAACCACCGCTCGCTGCGCCACCCCAACATCATCCGCTTCAAGGAGGTCATCCTCACCCCGACGCACCTCGCCATCGTCATGGAGTACGCGTCCGGAGGGGAGCTGTTCGAGCGAATCTGCACAGCCGGAAGGTTCAGCGAGGACGAGGTACGGCCAGTACTCCGGCCACCATGCCTGGCTACTGCTTACATCATCGATCGCCACCACGGCGTTTTCCGTTTCCGTGTATACGTCGGCTGCTACTGATTGCTACCGCTAACCGTTGAAACATTTCTGACTTTTCTCCAGGCGCGTTTCTTCTTCCAGCAGCTGCTGTCTGGAGTCAGCTACTGCCACTCCATGGTACACTCTCTTCCATCTTTTTTTGGTACAGCTAGCTGCAGCCTGCAGGGGGAGTGTGCAAGTTGCTGTAGCTAACTGAAACTGTTTCGTCTCTTTTTTCGGCAGCAAGTGTGCCATCGTGACTTGAAGCTGGAGAACACCCTGCTGGATGGGAGCACGGCTCCTCGCCTCAAGATATGCGACTTTGGCTATTCAAAGGTAGTAACGCTTGCTCCTCTGTCCCTGTTGGTAATTTTCAGTACTACAAAATTTCACTCTGTTTACATGCCAAATTGGGAGTTTTTTTCCTCGAAATGGAGGGTGAGACCCCTAGCCTCCACATCGAAAATATGCATACCGCCTTCACCAAATTGGGAGTAGTTTTAATGCGCAGAATTTGTCTCCTCCTGAGTCGATCTGTAACTATGCTCATCTTTGGTTGTGTATTTCTGCAGTCTTCGGTTCTTCATTCGCAGCCGAAATCAACTGTCGGAACACCGGCATACATAGCTCCTGAGGTTCTTCTGAAGAAGGAATATGATGGAAAGGTATGCGATTCAAAGCTACCACTTCTCATCATCTTCTCATCCTCTAGTATATGTTCATGCCCTTTTTCTACAACTTTAACAACCATATTCGTATAATTGTACCGCAAAGTATCTCCATTTGTGAGATGCGGGATGTATAATCATATTCATACTGTACTTTGTAATGTTAAGTACAAACAACTAATTCTTTGTTCCTCGATGAAGATTGCTGATGTGTGGTCATGCGGAGTGACGCTTTACGTTATGCTAGTTGGTGCATATCCCTTTGAGGATCCTGATGAGCCTAAGAATTTCAGGAAGACAATTCAGGTTTCCATTCCAGCCATCTTAAATTGCTTGCCTGTCTTTATTCTACCCACAAAACTAATGGGCATGATTTTCCAGAGGATATTGAGCGTGCAGTACTCGATTCCAGATTACGTCCACATATCTACCGAGTGCCGAGATCTTATTTCTAAGATTTTTGTTGGCAACCCGGCTACTGTGAGTACTTCTTCAGCTGAGTAGTGTTTTGAGTCACTATATTTTTCATAATGTTTTCTTTGAGATAAAGTAACTCTTCTTCGGACATGCAGAGAATCACAATACCCGAGATCAGAAACCATCCATGGTTCTTGAAGAATCTCCCAGCCGACCTAGTGGATGATAGCACAATGAGCAACCAATACGAGGAGCCTGAGCAGCCGATGCAGAGCATGGACGAGATCATGCAGATCCTGGCAGAGGCCACCATACCAGCAGCTGGTTCTCGAATCAACCAGTTCTTAAACGATGGTCTTGACCTCGACGATGACATGGACGACCTTGATTCAGACGCTGACCTTGATGTGGAGAGCAGCGGGGAGATAGTATACGCTATGTAACGGTGCGGATTCTCTCGAAGTACCCATGTTTGCAATCAGGAAACGGATACTCTCAAAGTACCCATGTTTGCAATCAGTTTGCCTGCGAGATGACCAAAGATACTCAACACACTCAAGATGAATATATGTATTTCCCAGTGTTGTACAACGGTTTACCTTGTTGGATGTAATCATGTTTGCTGTAACGCTATGCGGTAATCTAGTTAGTTTGAGAAATCGCAGAGTGTCTGGAACAGTGTCTATCTGTGATCCCGTGAACTAAGGGACGGGAACCTAGTTATATTATACCACCATGTTTGTAGTTTGTACCATGTATAGGCAAATAAGAGAAACTCCAGTTTGATCAGTTCTCTCTGCAATCTGATATTTACAGCATGTTTTCTCAGTAATCTATGTGAAGTGAGACCTGAGCAAACTTTCATCCTTTGGTTCAGATTTTTTTTCGAAATGGGGTACACCCCGGCCTCTGCATCGGTTCAGATGAGTTTGCGTGTTAGGTTCAGATGAGTTTATGTGCATCGTGGCTCTTGCTGTGATTCAGTGTAATATATAGGTTGTAGGGTGTGCAGATGTGTGAATCTGTTCTGCACGCAAACAACTTGAACTGTTTGTTGGAGAAATCCCAATAGTGCAGTAGTACTTTGTAATTTCACACACAAAGGATCCGACAGTCAACTTGCGCTTACATTATTTTGCAATTTTGAGTAGTGCATATTAGTACTATATCTGATTTCAGCTTGCCTTGGGCGCCATCTGTCCTCTCCCCAGTCAAAAGGGCACATACTGATAACAACAGGGCCACGGGACAACGACGTCGCTCTCAGCAAATAACCCAGATGCACACAAGAGCCATTGGGTTATATATTCATTTCTGGGCACCATCTGGGTTATTTTGTCAACTAAACTCGAACAACACAGTATAGATTGACGAAATAACCCAGATCAATCACCAAATTAAGCAAATGCCCTTGTTCATACTTTGTGAAGAAGCTGCCCATAATGCCCATCTCATGTTTCAAGCAGCTCAAAGCACACAATTCCGCAACAATCCTGGATTATTGCAATTCTACGAGTACATTGGATTTTTTTTTTCGAGGTAAATGGGGGAAAAAACCCCACCGCTTGTTATTCATTTCTTGAAAACAGCCAAGAAGCCAATCAAAATACAGATAGGGAAAACAAGGTGGGGGGAAGAGAACAATCATATCACAGCTTAGCGAGTACAAAGGCGCGGAGCGAGTCGAGCGGAGCACGGTCTGCAGGGCGAAGCCGCCACCGCCATACAGCGATGTCATCCCCCGCCATACATGGGATTTATTACACAGGCAGCATGATCAAACGTTGAAACCCTTAACTCCCATGTGTCAGACAGGGTCGCAGCCGATACAGGCTATTCAGAGCAAAAAAACACATCATGAAGACATGAGGGGATTGGCCACATGACCAATGAATAACACCACGCCTGTGATGTCTTCTCGGATAAGGAAGAGGAAAGGGTGATCCGCAACAAAATCCATCTTGGGCTCTACTGGCCTTGACCTAAGTGTGACCATTGCAGCAGCAGTTGCAGCCGCAGCCTCGGTTCCTTCTTCGTTGACTTCGACAAACGACTTGTGGAGAAGAGATGAGATATACAAGCTCTTTGCCACCGGCAAGCCCACAATCTCTGAAAGATCTGCTTCTGCGCTAAATGGCAGCTGGAGACCCAAACCTTTGAGCAAATCTGACGCTTCAAATCCAAATGATATCTTGAACTTGGGGAGCTTGAATTGCCCCACTGGAACCTTCTTCTCTGGGATATGCATCTCGATAAAGTTTCGTTCGGTGCTCAATTTTTCGGCCAAGTTCGAGAGACCATCATGTGCTTCTGGAAGAAGTATGTACATGGAGAATTGCCTCTTGTCCCTGCCTTGCTGGTAAGGAAGCTTAAGTACCTTCAAGCTGTCAGAAGACAAAAGGTATTGCTTTTTTGTACTGGACATGAATGGTGCTTGAACTGAACTGCCATCAAGGAGGTGGAACTTGCCGTCTTTTGTCTTAGATGCATCAAACTTCTGAGTCCAAGCTCCTTTAAAATAAAGGGCATTCCCAAGAACCAGACTAGTGGTAGCATCAACAGACCCTGCTGGAAGGATCTTTTTGATGAGACCTGCTGTGATTTTCTCAACCCATGAGTTCACTTTACTAGAAACTTCAGCAGCCTGGACCAAGGAAAAATATATCAATAATTAGCACAGCTGAAAAATCGTAACACATAATCTAGTAGCATTTTCTAGAATGATCTAAGTGTAGAAAGGAAGAGACTATGCAAAAAATGGCAAATGGTAGATATTATAATTCCACCAAATTTTTGACAAAACAAAAATTGTTTTCTTTCAAACAAGACTGAACCCAAGACAACATAGTAACACTGTGATAAAACAATTCCATAGTAAAATACAATCGGTAAAAGATAAGACAATTCACATGAGTATCCTGATTCAAATGGTCATGACAACATCTAGAAGCACCACGGAACAATACCTCTACTGATCTTTCACCATTAGTCATTTTTTGTACATCTTAGAAATCAAATTCCCATGATGCTAATCAATGAACACCAAATAAGAAACTTGCCACAAGTTTTCTTGAGGCGAACAATGGGGGCCGAATGCCCACCTGAATTATTTTCATTAAAGCACCATAAACCAGAGATTGCACGGGGAGAGGGGACTTTTTTTCACTAAGTACAACGGTCGCAACGCAGGAAAACACATGGTCGGGTGGCCCAGGCGGGAGTGTCACATAGACAGCGCGTCACACCAACGAGCTACCAGAGAGAAATCTAAGAGATAGGGGACATGCACAATCAACATGCACAAGTGGGCGAAGAGCTGGGCCAGAACATCTAATTCAGAGGAATCACTATGAGAAATCACATCAGTGCACTACTTGAATGACCTATAAATACAGGCTTAGACATTCCGAATGATCTAACATACATACTAGGATCAAGAACCAACAAGTATAAACATCAGAAAATACCACAGCCTTCAAATTCCTACATAGCACACTGTGAAACTTACATTTCTAAGGATACCTTTTCTCACAAAAGTAACAGACCAGGTATCACAAAATAACAATGGTGCATGGTCCAAAGTGTAAATTATTCACAGAAACATAAACTCTAAGGAGCATATTTTACCATCATTTGACAAGTGCAACACATAGAGAAACTCCCCTAAGCTATATATGCCTACACACTACAAAAATACAAGAAGCAAGAGCACACCATAAAGACTAATACTTCCGAAGTTCCATTTCTACACTTCAATAATTAAACTGGACAAAAATGGCATGGTATTAATCATTATATGACATGTTTAAGCTAGACATAGAAGGAAATTGCACAAGCTTAAAAGAACAGTCGCCATCCTCCAACCTATCGCAATCTACTAAAACAGCCGAAAGAACAGAGGCCCCAACACTGCTCTATAGCCACCCACTATGGGAAAACACGCCTTGCCATGTGGGCAAAATACACGGCAAAGCTCATTCGGAACACGGCAAAGCGATCGCAATGTTGCGGCGCACGGCAAAGGGAGCACAGCAAAAAATGGCACGGCAAAGGAGCTTTGACGTGTGCCTTCTGCCCGGAACACGACAAAGCCTTTGCTGTGTGCCTCACTGCCCAGCACACCGCAAAGAACAGCTTGACGGTATGTATCTACATAATATTACAAAAGGTCCTAGTGTTCAAAAGAATATCATGGAAATAACCACTAAATAATAAATCTACAATTAATAATGGTTACATGATTCATGGAAATGTCAACATATGTCAGACACCTACATTACATAAGCCCAAAACAACCACTTTTCAGAGAAAGAATGGCATGCTGAGCTGTAAAAAAGAAAAGTAAATAAACTACCACCCAGTGATCTCCTCAGATAATGAGCAAAATCTTTACTCTGTTCTTTTTTATTCTTTTTGCTCCTTTGGGTCGTTTGAAGAACTAGCTGCTAGACAAGCTAGGAAGGGGATCACCTTAGTTTTGAAGTCCACAGACAGGATCTTGGAGTTGTACTTGCCCACAGCTAGATCCTGGAACGAAGGCTTCAGAGAGAGCGACGCGTCGACAAAGACCCCGTTGGCGTAGGCGACACGGGGCCCGCCAGCGCCGGAAGCGTCAGAGAGCACGAGCTGCACCACCAGCTCGGCGAGTTCTTGTAGTGCCTCGGACTTGCCTGGACGCGCGGCCCCGAGCGTGGCGGCGAGCTGGTCGCGGGTGGCACCCCCAGCGCCGGCGGCGACTAGGCTGAGCGAGACGTGGAGGGAGAGCGGGGAGAAGGCGGTGTTGCCGGAAGAGCCCTTGGAGTTGGAGGATGAGGAGATGGCGGAGGCGAGGCGGAGGGCAAAGCGAGTCTGCTGCGTGATGGAGAAGGCGATGTCCGTGGCCGAAGTGGTGGACCGACGGGCTGGAGAAGAAGGGATGTGAACGGGGAGTGCAGTTTCAGTACTGTATCATACATTTTCTTTAACAATCACAAACGGCAGCAGAGTAACAGCTTATGATATTATCTGTACACTATCTTTGATCGCTGTCATCGATTTGTTAGAGAGATGCGTTCAGCAGAAAAACAAGAACCTCGGCAGAAAAAGAAGAACCAAAGTAAAACGAATCGAACTAACTATGATGTCAAGCCATAGAATGACAGACCGATCTGTGCTGATTTCAACAGATGTATCAAGTGGGTTTACCTATTTCTTGCAAGATGTCTTGACTTTCCCCAGATTTGGGATCTTTCGACCATCGTGTCCATGGAGGGAGGGGAGGTGGAGCAGGAGGGAGGTGAGGTGGAGCAGGACGGTGATGGGGATAGAGGGGAGGTGGAGCAGGAGGGTGATTCGGAGGGAGGGAAGGTGGAGCAGGAGGGAGACGGCGAGGGGGCGGGGGCGGCGGCGGAGGAGGTGGTCGGATTCGCCGATTGTTCCAGCTCTGGTCGTCCATCACGATTTCGCGCCAACTTGGCGGGAGAGGGGGCCGAGGGAATGGGCTTTTCTCTCCGGCGTTTCCTTCTGTTTGGGTATATGCAATTTTCCCGTGAAAAGTAGAGTATAGATGAGCGAGCCTTTCCGGTGGAATGGAGGACTTCAGCGTGCTAAGAGCATCTTCACCCATCTCTCCAACGAGGTTCCTAGGACGCTTTTCTTTTCATCTAGATGGACGAAGGGCCCAACCATGTCCCTGGCTTCTTGTTTCCCCCCCGGATTTAGCCTTTCATCCATTCAGAGAGTTCAGGCCTTCCCCGGCTTCCCGAGGCCCGGTTGGGAATTTCAGACGAAACAAAAGCGCGTAAAACATTGAGCGGGCCTGCGTTGTCGGCGACAGAACTGGTTGTTCCCTCCATTAATTTCGTTTTCTCTCCAAAATGCGCCGCATAGAACCATTTTTCCCGCCGAATTTCGGAGGAGCTACCGCCATTCTCCCCCACAGTTGCAGCTCCTCTTCTTCCCTTCCACCACCATGCCGCCAAAGAAGGTCGCCGCTGATGACGCGCTGAAGGCGAGGAAGCCACGGGCGCCAAAACAGAGGCCACCAGGCATGACAAACGCGGAGTGGCGACGGATCAGGAGCGGCAGCGGAACGAAACTCGTGCAGGGCGGAGAGGGAGAAGAAGTGTAACGCGAAGAGGGTGGCGGCGACGGACGAACAGGCGAGGCTAATCTCCATTAGCTTCGGCCAGCCGCGCGTCGGCCAATTCCCCGGGCCATGGCCGACCCAAGGTATGATCGTCACTCCTTCCGCCTTCTCGCCGGCGTCGCCGGCCACGGCCATGTTTCAGGACACCTACGCCGCCGGCATGGCTGGGTATACGCCGTCACCGCCGGCGTACGACGTTGCGATGTACGAGGGCATCTCGCCTGCCCTGTGACGTGGGCCGATCTCCTTCTCCAACCCCGGGATGCCGCCGCCAAATGAGCCTGTGATGTATGAGATGATAACGACGGGCTCCATGGCCGCCGCGTCGAGCCCGAGATTCTTCACACAATAGGAGGCAAGCGCGACGGAAGCCGTCGTGTCGCGGGGCGGCGTGGACCTCGACCAGGACGATCAGATCGATGGCACGCAAGACGTCGACGAAGAAGATGAACATACCTACGTCGACGAAGAGGAAGCGCCCGCGCCTGAACCCACAGAGGCGCCGTCCAAGGGGAAGAAAAAAAGGAAGAAGAACTCGCCGCCACCCGAGCCGCGGATCAAATGGACGGGCAAAGAAGAGGAGTGCCTCGCCGAAGCTTGGAAGACCATTTCCATGAACAGCATCACCGACGCGAATCAGAACTTCGAGACGAACTGGCAGCGCGTCAAGGTGGCGTTCGACGAGCGCAAACTCGTTGATCCATACTTCAACAAGACGGTGATGGTACGCGGCGACAAGGCAATGGGCACCCATTGGGGGATCATTTAGGCTGCGTGCAGCAAGTGGCACGGCGTACAAGAGGAGATCAAAACTCGCTCGGTGAGCAGCGATGACTTTGAAGCCAAGGTATGCTCACTCGCCGTGGCTCCTCCGTCGACTCTACATCGGCCGAGGTTTAATCTTGAATCGCCGGCCTGTTTTTGCAGATGCGGCAGGCGCTCGACATGTATGCGGACGACAACGACGGCCAAATGTTCAATGACCTCAACGTGTTCGCTCGCATCGAGGAGTGCAATAAGTGGAAGGAGGTGCGCAAGAATCTCGCCAAGGGCGAG